>NW_011967120.1:182616-217382 GCF_000949405.1 Vollenhovia emeryi | reverse complement strand
GTGGTGTGCAGATTTGCCGCATTGTTGGGCATTACTAGGCATTTTTTGGGACATTAGGCCTTGCTGGGGCATGATAAGATAAGATAAATAAGATGAAATAAGATAATAAGATAAAGTAACGCCCACTGGGCATTAGTGGGCATTGGTGTACAAGATTTTGGTCAGCGGTTTCCCCTTCGGAAAATTCTCTCCGTGACACTACCACACGTACAACTTTTTAGTCATTGGTCTGACCAAAGCAATGCCGGATGCGCAAAAGCAAACAAATGACGGATCTACTAGTTGTACCATTACCTCCCCCGGGCGTCGCGAGGGAATAAGGTCGCCCGCGTTACACCGCGCTGAAGCGTAAATTAATTAAAACGCGAAACCACGGGAGGCTGATTACGCGGCGTCATCGTAAGAAAACACTCGAGACCCCGAGGTGAGCACGCGACATTTGAGCGTTCTCGCCGCCTCGCGTCCTGCACCGTCCTCGGAATTCAGGAATGAGATAACAGGATTTCACAGCTGACAGAGCCGTTTTCCATCCAACTTCTTTCTCTCGCTCCCCCTCGCGAGGTCCCTTTCTTCCCTCTTTTTTTTTCCGGGAGATTAAGTTTAAAACGACACCACTCGATACGTCAACGCCGTTATTTTATAAGTGCAATAATTAGTTCAATGTAAGTAGTAATCAACCCGCAAAACAACATATTGAATTCTACGTACAGCTGGCTGAACAAATTCTTTATACCTTCGACTACATAACTTGTCGAAATCATTGTCCCTCAAGCTTATTTGATTTCGATCGGAAGCTGCGTCTCGGGACAACCGGAAATAACGCGAAATGAAGGCGACAACCGGCAGTCTCGTAAAGCCTAATGTAGAATGTCTCGTAGAATGTGCTCTCTGCATCTAGAAACATTCTTAAGGCTTAAGCCACAATGCTAGAAATCGGTCCGAGATCTCGATCTGATAAATGTGTAGCCAATCAACTTGCGCCCTTTACACAGAAAAGCTGCAGCTGATTGGCTACGCATTTCTCGGATCGAGATCCCGGGTCAATTTCCAGCATCGTGGATACAAGGCTTTACTCGCCAAAAGTCGCGACGGACGGCAGGATCGGAGGGAAGCGAGGGGGGAAACCGCTGAGGGCATTGTGGTGTACAGAATTGCGGCATTACTGGGCGTTACTAGGCATTCTTTGGGCATTAGTTTGGGCCTTGCTGGGGCATTATAAAGATAAAATAAGATAATAAGATAAAGTAATGCCCAATGGGCATTAGTGGGCATTGGTGTACAAGATTTTGGTCAGCGGTTTCCCCCTCGGAGGGGGAAGATGATCGTTTCTCGAGAGTGGAAACGAGCGATCGAGGTGCGGTCGCCGAGAAAGGTGCATCCATATTCATAAGTTGCGCTAGGCTTATCCGCGTTGTTTCAAGGATCCAGGGAGTTTCCAGCGCGCGCGCGCGTTCCTCTTTCCTCGCCGCTTCTCTTTCCTCGTGCGTGGACACGCGACACGCACGCACGGGCCCCATCGAGCGTAAAGGACACTCGCGTTCGCGCGTACGTACATACGGCGTCCGGCACACGCTGTGCACACATCGGCCGCGGGTATACACGCGTGTATACGTGACGGGCGTATGAATGCGCGGCGACGTACGTGTGGCGTACACGCTGCAGCCGACACGATAAGATCGTGCCGAAGGTGCTTGCGCAATCTGGAGTAGCGATTACCCGGAGAGAGACACGCTCGCGAACGGATAGACCCGTTGTCGCCGCCGCCGCAGCCGCCGTCGCCGTCACCGCCACCGCCACCACCGCCGGCGAACTTTTACTCGCGCGCCAGCGAGCAGGAATATATGCCAAGAATACCCGACACACCGTGGCGGACGTCCACGTCACTCCCGTAACACCGGAGGTCAACAGGCAGCCCGCCGATGTCCGCGGTTATGAATTTATTCGAGTATCATTCCCACACGCGCTGATCAAGACCATTCCCACTTTCGCGCTGACTGAATTAATGCTAATCTGAGGTCAACTAATTAACCTTCCTCTCTCTCTCTCTCTCTCTCTCTCTCTCTCTCTCTCTCTACGGATGATATGTGTGACATATTAGAAGGGAGGGTATTTATTTTTCAGATGAAAAACGACCGTTAATCTGATTTAATCGTGTTATTGCAAATATAATGACGCTCCGTAATTATACTCGCGTCGGTAACACGATATCTCACGTAGGAAGTGAGCATTGATGTTTTCTAACTGATGCTATATGCAGAAATGGTGCGTGTCAGATTTTCCGACAGCTGATTTATTAGACGGACAGCGCGCGCGCAGGTGATTTTTCGTTGCGCGGACGCGGGCGTGCGGCGATGTGGCCCCGAGAGTATCTCCGATTTCTTTTCACGTCAGCTGTAACGAGTGATGTTCCTTATGTAAGCCTTTAGGCTCGCGTACTGCTACGTAATCGCTATTTATTTTTACCTAGGAAAATTGTAATATCGCAAGATTGTATTGGTTAATGATCGCCCATGATTATCGCCAATGCCGATGAATCGATCTTTAAAGATTTGCGTCACTCCGACGGATTATATAAAGGGTACTTTATACGTACGTGTGCACTGACAATGAGAGGAAAAAAAGTATTGAATCGTAAAAAAAAAAATTTCTCAGTTCGACGCCGCGGACTGTTGGACTGTTGAAACGAATGTTTATCACTTCACAGAAATATTTAATTTTAAAAAATACAACGTGCTTCGATAAATGACTTGATGTATTTAACTTAGAAACATGCGTGCATATCTGAAATGAGAGAATACTGCCAACTTAAGCATTTAGTCACGTCAACAACCCTTTTTCTCCGTGCGCGAGACTACCCGGCGCGTGTAGTTGTTCGAATTAAGAATACGTAATTATAGAAGGAGCTCAGAGCCTAGACAAGGTTGCGGTGGCCAACTTTTTTTTTTTATTAAAATAGAAAGTGAATAAACGTTTTGGTCCTAACTGGACCATCTTCAGTACAAAGAAAAAAATATAAATTACAGCATGATGGAAAACAGAGTACAATTAATACAAGAAATTACGCAGTCAATAATATAATTAAGAATACTTCTTAAGCAATAATTTTTCATTGAACACATATCACGGTTAATTAGGTATTTGCTCCGTTTGCTCGAGAAGATTTTGCAAGCAAAAGAGTGAGAACAGGATCGGCTCCATTTTTTTCGCATTCGATCTTGGTCACAAAGTATTGTAGATACCAAATGAAAGGTCTCGTCAAGCTGATTACAGAAACGTCTCGGAGTGTACCTATTTAATGTTTCAGAGATATCGGGCTCCAAAAATTTCCAGGACGATAAAGCAAACCGCTGACGAAAATCTTGTACACCGATGCCTACTAATGTCCAGGCATTACTTTATCTTCTTATCTTATTTTATCTTCATAATGCCCCAACAAGGCCTAATGCCCAAACAATGCCCAGTAATGCCGTGAATATGTACACCACAATGCGCTCAGCGGTTTCCCCCTCGGATAAGGCCGTCTGGACAGACGCCAACCATTTATTTGGAATTGAATGGAACCTTTGGAGTCCGATATCTCTGCACTGAAAAAAATTTCTGGTTGAATATGGACGAATCAGATAATTCCTTTAGGATTTACCAGAATTCCTTTAGGATTTACCAGAATTCCTGTAATCCTACAGAAATTCTGGTAAATCCTAAAGGAATTCTGGTAAATCCTAAAGGAATTATCTGATTCGTCCATATTCAACCAGAAATTTTTTTCAGTGTGGAACGTTAGATCGGTACACTCTGATTGTGAGACTGACAGATCCGTAATCAGCTTGACGAGACCTTTCGTTTGGTACATACTTTGTGACCAAAATCGATTGCGAAAAAAATGAGGCCATTTACCTATGGATACCTGTTCTCACTCTTTTTGTCAGTTAATTTGAAACCGAAGAAGTAAAACAAACGGTAATAGAAACGCCTTTAATGTTCAAGCTGGATCTTGGTGTCCAATTTGATTTTTCTTTCGTGCACATTTTTTTCAACCCAGCAAACTGCTGCGCGCCTAATGGAATTTCCAGTCTCGCAGCGCAGCCGTGAGCTAAACTGAATTGACAGACAATTTAATAATGATGCTAATTACATCCTTGAGAGATAAAATCTGTAAATAAATGTATTCCGAAAAAATAGTACCTGAGCGAAAAAACATCGAGTTTCGTAGTCAACTTGTACTCGTCAGGTTTCGACACCGAGACATCCTCGTGACTCTTTCGAAAAACTCGGGGAGAAAACTCTGGGGGGTGGGGAACTGCCCTCTGGGGCAATATAAGGACAAAATAAGATAAAGTAAGATAAAACAAGATAAAGTAATGCCCACTGGGCATCAGTGGGCATAGGTGTACAAGATTTTGGTAAGCGGTTTTCCCCTCGGAAAAACTCGAGCGCAGATTTTTCCGAGAAATTGTGCCTCGAGAGATCTACCGGCGATCCTCGCGGAGCAGCGCCCCGAGTGTACGCGAAATCGCATCCCTCTCTCTCTCTCTCTCTCTCTCTCTCTCTCTCTCTCTCTCTCTCTCTTTCTCGTTGTGAAACATTTTACCCGCGCGCGGATCGAATCGATTCCTCGCGTAAATCGCAGTTCGGAAAAGGAGAGAACGCGCCGGCTCGCGACGGCGCGGCGTGTCGGCGCTGTAAATATAGTTTTACTTGGCACGCGAGTCTAACGATCGCCAAACGCAGAGAAAGTTCTTCTAAGCCGTTCCGTGACCTTTCGTATCATTCCGCGGCGGCGCGCGGGAAAAAACAGCGGTCAAACGAGGGTGCAACGCCGGCGGACTTTCGCCGTTTCACTCGCACGCGGCACCGAAACGCCGTATACGTGTTGCGAGCCGCGTGCAAATCCGACGACGGTGTGTAATACGTAATACCGTAGACGCGAGACGCACGTTGCGGCGTTTAATCTAATCGGCCGCGCGCGGTTCTTTTTCCCGCCGAAGGACGTTGGCACGATTCATCCTGGTCGCGCTTTGCAAACCTCGCGATACACGGCGCGATAACTTCGTCCACGAAAATAGACTTGACGCGAGTGTACATGGGGGTTAAAAAAACTCCCCCCCCCCCCGACGAAACAGATTGCTCGAAGATTAGCGATTCGATTGTCCTGTTCACGTCCCGTTAAGGCCGAATCAGACTAGCAATTGTCGACTCGGATTGGATTGCGATTGGCGATTGTCTTCTAGCCAATGAGAGTCGATTGAATCGGCTGCTTTGCTTTCATTGGCCAGAGGACAAGCGTCAATCGCCAATCCCAATCCAATCCGAGTCGGCAATTGCTAGTCTGATTCGGCCTTTACGGCGCCGATAACGATCGTTTCTTGAAGTTTTTACGATTGTTACGGCACGTCGACGGAATGGATCGGTTAGGCCGAGTCTACAACAAGTGTAGTAAAGTTTTAAGCCGTAAGAAATTGACCAATCACAATGGAAAGTGAGGAGAATAATCGCCCGTGATTGATCAATTTCTTACGGTTTAAAGACCGAGTCAGACTAGCAATCGTCGACTCGGATTGGATTGGGATTGGCGATTGTCTTCTAGCCAATGAGAGCCAATTAAATCGGCTGCTTTGCTCTCATTGGCTAAAGGACAATCGCCAATTCAATCTGAGTCAACAATTGCTAGTCTGATTCTGGCTTACTGCACCTACTGTAGATTCGGTCTTAAAACCGAATCAGACTAGCGATTGTTGACTCGGATCGAATTGGAATTGACGAGTGTCCTTTAGCCAGTGAGAGCAAGGCAGCCAGCGATTTAATCGGCTCTCATTGGCTAGAAGACAATCGTCAATCGCAATCGAATCCGCGTCGACAATTGCTAGTCTGATTCGACCTTTAGGCGTCTCAGTGACGATTTCGCGGAGAGAGAAGAAAAGACTGGCTTCCGGGAAACGTTCCCATAGTTATGTATAGAATACGAAAAAGATTGAAAAACCAAGGTAACTTCCGTATGTATGTCCCTCTTTCGCTTGTATTTTGTATTTTCTGATCATCTTCGTAAAATTGTGACATGTTGGTTTGCAGTTATTTTACGTGACAAGGACCTGATACTTGGGTCGAAACGTCGGACCTAACATTTAATTAATTATATTGCCAGTTGGATCAACAAGAAGCTTCGTTTCAATTAAAAATCAATTTGTAAGTTGGGACAATGAGCGTTTAAAGTCTAACACTCTTTCCTAAACCGTTTGTTACGCGCTATAGAAACGTTTTGTAACGTCTGTTTCAACATTCTTTTGTTACGCATACTACGCATTTAAAATGCTACTTTTATACGAGATACATGTTTCGATGGTTCAATATACGTTTCACGTAAAACGCGTCCCTATATTGCATATCTTTATACGTCATGGAAGAGCACCTTATCAAATGTTTCTTAAACATTTGTCAAGCCTGATCTACAATGGTGCTCTTCGCTATGAGAAACATTCTATCTCGTAGCCAATAAATAAGTTTAAGAAACGTACGCGGGTTAACAAAATCGCACGGCGCCGATAGGTCTTCCGAGCGTCTCGATTCGCTCATACGAAATAGAATGCTTCCAATCGCCAAGAGAACATTGCAGATCCAGGCTTTGAGCGTAATCGATCCGCTTGAGTTATCACGTTCGGCTATTAGCGCCGCCGATACGGACAACTCTGGAACACCCTGTATACCAGGATACGGCGAAGCGAAAGGCGAATACGACACGCGGAACGTTTCTATCGCGCTCCGCGCGATGTAGGTGGAGCCGTCAAGGTGGAGCGCTCGATCTCGACCCGTCGTCCGAGACGAGAGGCGACGGCGACGCGACGCGACGCGTCGGGTCGGGTCGGGTCGCCCCGTCGTCGTCGCGACCGCGATCAGCGAATGGGCGATACCGATACCATTGTCGCGATCGCGCCGCCGCGCCGCGCGATACGCCCGTATATACCGCTACGGGCTAACGCCCGTAATACGTTCCCGTTTCATTTTCTCTCCGCTCCGAGGCCGGGCTCCGAGCGGAGCGAGCGAGCGAGCGAGCGAGCGCAAGATTTTTCTCGCCCTCGCTCTCCCATCTCGTCCTCCCTCCTTTCTTCCTTTCTCTCTCTCTCTCTCTCTCTCCTCTTTTCTTCCGTGGCTCCTTGAATCGCCGACGAACTCCGCCGAGGGCTGCGGCGCTCTTACGATTTCTCGGGTCGCGTTCTCGGTCACTTATTCTCCTACCTTGAGAAACGCCCGTTCGACGATTCGGCGGCGAGCTCGTGTCCGAGCGGCGCGCCGCGCGAGAGAAAGGAGAGGAGAGCCCGAGCGTTCCGAACGAGACGCGTCGCGATGAGACGAGATCGGGATCGGGATCCGAGGAGAAAGAGATGGGAAGAAGGAGCGAAGAGAGGAAGAGAGGGAGACCGAGGAGGGCGGGAGGGAAGGGGGAGAGCGGGACTTGCGGTTCGTAAGGAGCAGTGGTGCCCCGTCGAGATAAAGCGTCCTCTCAGCCCATAAATCTTGCAGATTACGAACGCCCGCGTGATCTCTCATTAAGGCTGCGCTCACGCAAACAATCGAAATATAAATAAAGCGTTTCTTTTATCGGCAAGTCCCTTCGCCAATTCGACCGTCTCTTCGCGGCGGGCAGTAAGCGATCGTCTCGAAACACTCTTCGTACTCTTCTCACAATGAAGTTAAGCCAGATCGACATTCGCCCCGGTATTCGGAATTTCGTTTGTCGAACGCAACGATCGCGGTCTCGCGCCGACGGCGAGAAAGATGTGAAGTGAAGAATGAAACATGTCGCGCAAGAGTTTAAACACACACCCTCAGAAGGGATGTCCGCTACCGAGACAAAAAATATCTTGACGCATTTATATTTCTCACAACCTCATTCAGCATAAAAGTAAGGCAATATCAAAATAAAATCAATAATTCTTATTCTCCTCCGTCGAATTAAAAGAGATTAGCTTACTATATTCAGACAAGAGCAACTTACATAAATGTAAGTTTATATACTTTTGCGTTTAGAATAAATTGTCCCTTCATCTTACAACGCACGAAGTTGACCGAGGGGGAAACTGCTACCCAAAATCTTGTACACCAATGCCCAGTGGGCATTACTTTGTCTTATTATCTTATTTTATCTTTATAATGCCCCAGCACGGACCTAATGCCCAAACTAATGCCTAGTAATGCCCAGTAATGCTGCAAATCTGTACACCACAATGCCCTCAGCGGTTTCCCCCTCGAAGTTGGCACTACGATATTCGACAAAAGACTAAATATGATTGGCGCTATATCGATCCTATTTTATGATACATTGAAGCGTAATAGCATTGGATCCGGAAATTTTTTCCGTGGGTGTGAATTCAACTTTTCAGTTTTGAGTGTCTTGTCGCTCGATGAGAACCTCAAGTTAAGGTCGAAACCATTTATTGAACTTGCCAGTTTGGTCGACAGAAACCATTAGCATTTTTTATTGTGAATCTAATTACCGGCGACTCTGAGAAGTAGTTTAGTTTTGTGTAGCATATTCTGTGCAACAAGTAATCGCGTGTCTGGACGGAGATAATTTTTTCGTGAAATTGACACCATGCAGGCATTTTAAATTGGTACTTTGTTAGAGTTTTGTGAAATGTCACCATACATTTTACTAGTAAAATATACAATTGCTAGCAAGATGTATGGTAAAATTTCAAAAAACTTGGAAAAATTCCTGGAAATGCCCATGTCCCACGATTTTGCATGATTTTCCGAATAACTTTTAAGGGGATGCTGGAGTGACTCTGCACTTTTGCACCTTCCTAACCTAAAAACTGTCAGTTCGCGGAAACATTTGTATAATATACAAATTAAATGACTTACGTGTACAGATCGAAAGCAGCTCGCTATTCCGGCCAAATGAAAGAATAATACGGCATCATTGAAACTAAGTTTATAAGTCCAATAAGAAATAATAGTGAGCAACACATACATACAGTACATGTAGTATATGTGTTGCTCACTATTATTTTTTATTAGACTTACAAACATAGTTTCAGTGATATCATATTGTTCTTTAATTTAGCCGGAATAGCAAGCTGCTTTCGATCATCTGTACACGTGCCATTTAATTTGTGTATTACACAAATCTTTCCACGAAACAGACAGTTTTAAGTGCGAAAGGTGCGAAAGTGCAGAATCACTCCAGCATCCCCTTAAGAGAGAAATTTTTTCTCTCTGCGTACCCACAAAATACGCGACATCAGACGGCGCGAACGTGCGAGTGTAAATTACCGAGCGATACGACCGAACCTTCGACCGGGCTAGGACACAAAGGGACAAGCTTGCGTAACTCGTATATTAAAAAGAAGAAACATAGCGAACGTATGGCTGATGGCAGACGACTATCCGTAAGCGCTTAAGACTGACGTAGCCGTAGACTTAAGGTAAGGCGGAGAAAAACGTAAGCCGTAAGGAACACGTGTTCCACGGCTTACGTTTTTCTCCGCCTTACCTTAAGTCTACGGCTACGTCAGTCTTAAGCGCTTACGGATAGTCGTCTGCCATCAGCCTATGAATTGAAGCGAGCAGCTCCGCGAAGCGGTAGCGTCGCGCGTTGAGCGCCACTGGCCCATAGAGTATCGCGCGGTGCGCCTGTAGTAGGGCCACGGCGACGGAGGGCGGGGGAAGGCGGGGATCACGTGGACGTGGAGGGGCGGGGGGAAGGGGGGGCTCAAGGCCGGTCGCGCTGTCATGCCAGAGAGCCTGCGCGCCGAAATATCAACAAGCCTTTTCTCCGCTCGGGGAGCCCTGGGCACACGCTCCGATCGCCGATCCGCTCCGATCGCACGCGCGTGCGCGCCTTTCTCGAAAGGAGCCCCGCGCGTTAGCCTGTGTGAAGAACTACGAAGAAAACTACTTGTAAAATCGTACGGTTTAACGTCCGACGAGTGGGAAGGTGGGGGAGCGTAACGCGGCGAGAAGCGGAGAGGCGGAGAAAGAGAGAGAGAGAGAGAAAGAGCGAGGCAAGAAAAAAAGAAACGGCACACGCGCGCGCGCGCGCGCGTAGAGTTTTGGACAGGTGGCACGAACTACGGTGGTGGCTGACAGCTGATGGCTCGCGAAACCCGCGCCGAGAGGTTACGAAACTGGCCGCCGCGCGAGGGAGGAGGATGGAGGGCGCGCGGCGAAAAACGCGAGAGAGACGCGACTCGGGTTGTACGCTACGTCCCCTCCCCCCCCCCTACCCCGCGCGCACGTGGAAGAGAAAGACGAGAGGTGTCGCGGTGTGTGGGGCTACGCGATTCGCGCGGGGTCTCTCGAAACTTTGGGGAGTCGCGTCCGCGAGTCCGAACGTGAAAAAGGCTGCGAAAAGAGGGCGAGGGAGGAAGGGGGAGGCGGGGGGGGGGGGCAAAGTACGCGAGAGAGAGAGAAAAGGAGAGATAAACGGAGGAGAGGGGAGGGGGGGGGACGAGGCGCGAAAAGGACGCGGCGAGAAAGAGGAAAAGCAGGACGGGAGGGGAGAGGCGGGAGAGGGCGGCCGCGAGGGAGGGGGAAGAGTGGAGCGCGGCGGAGACGCAAGGGGGAGAGTCGAGGGGTCATCGGGAAACATAACCTCCGCACGTCTGTGCGTGTGGAGTCGGAGCACGGCGAACGGGCCCTGGATGTTACGTTACCGTCGCTTTTTTTTTTTTCGGAAACAAACACGGAAAGCGGCTCTTACCTCGTCGCGCGGCGCTCTCTTATTCTCTTTATCCAAGTATCCGTGTGTGTGTGTCTCTCTCTCTCTCTTTATTTCTTTTTCTCCGTCGCTCTGCGCTCGGGATCTCGCCGTGACGGTGACGGTGACGGCGAACGTGTCCGCGTTGCGCGGCGCGACAGCCGCGGCCCGAGGGGAGGGGGGGAAGAAGTTAGTAAGGCACTCCTGACAGTCTTTTTCACGATGACGTTACGCGCGGCACCTATGCTGTCGCGCGAGCCACGGGCGAAGGGCGATCCGCGAGCGAGAGCGTATCACGTCGCACTGGTCGCACTGTGTACCGATCACACTCGCGTGTACGAGACGGAGAGAGAGAAGGAACAAGGTGGCGGAGGAGACGGAGGAGGAGGAGGAGGAGAAGGAGGCGGAGGAGGTAGAGGAGGAGCGAGTAAACGCGGAGAACGAGAGGACGTGACGGAGAAAAGAAGAGCGAGGGAGGAGAGAGACGGCGGAGAGCGGGAGCACCTCGCGCCGCTGCTCCCGGTGGACGCGGCGCTGCTCCGAGCGACGGAGGTGAAACGGACGGACGGACGGACGGACGCGTCGCGCACGCACCTCTGCTCGCGCGTCACAACGGGTTACGGCGGATCGCAACGGGCGACGTAGTCACCAGCTCGCGCGAGGAGCCCACGAGTTTAAGCCACACACAGGCGCGCACACGGTGCCCACCTCCGGACTCTCCGCTCTTACTCTCCGGCTGGTGGCACCTCCGCGCGCCACGAGTTCGCGCTTCGACTGTCTCTCTCTCCTTCCCTCTTCCCTCCCGCCCGCCCCACTCCGCCGCGGTGCCGCTGCCTCGCCGCGCGGACCTTCCGTGTGCGCGCGGGCCCTCTCTCGTACCTGCGTCTCTCTCTTTCTCTCTCTTTCACCTTCTCCCCGTCTCTCACTCTGTCTCACTTCAACTCCCGTCCTTCCCTTCTCTCCCGCGAGGGAGCGAGTGCGTTCTCCCCCGCTGTTCTCTTCTGCTCTCCCGCCCGCTCCCCCCCCCGCTCCCTCTCGCGCTCTCTCTCTTTCTCTCACGGGTGACCGTGCGACGCGAGAAGCCAATGCCGGATAGTACAGTACATCGTCGCGCGATGCCGACACCGCCGACGGCGCGACGGGACGCGTCGACGTCGCCTTTGGCCCGCTCGCCGGCCGACATGGCGGTCGGCCGGTTGCGGCGGTTACGAGCCCGGGGCTCCGTGCGCCTCTGGAATGTCCGGTTACGTATGAATCGGCGCGTTCCGCGTAACCGTGGCCGCGCGTAAAAATGGTAAGTTTTTTTCGCGATAACGCGCCGCGTCGCGCACGCTCCCGCGATAAATTCCGCCGTCGTATCGTAATCGCGGCTCGCGCGCGCGCGCGCACGCGATAAACGATAACGCCGGGATTCCGATGGGAATCGTCACGGCGAGCGAACGCGGCCGCGGAAAGAGAGCGAGAGCCGTACCGGCACTCCGCGCGACGCTCGACATTCGGCGGTTCTCCATTTAAAAAGGCGGCGCGCCTCGCGCTTATGTTCTCCAAGGGACGAATGTCTCCCTCCCGTCCCGTCGAGAACACCAACGTGCGCGCTGCAAAATTAACGATTGCAGATTCCGACCGAGCTCGCGTGGTACCCGGTGATGGAGACGCGCGAATTGCTTCGAAATCGAATCTGAGATTTAAATTCAAATATCTTGAATTATCGACGATTTCGCATCGGCCACGTTGTTTTTTTTTAAATAAACGCAAACGCAATACAGTTTGTTATGTAATAATAGATGATAGAATAGCCATTTTTTAACTAAACAATGCAGTTGAGAAAGTTTACATTTAATTTTTTATATTTAAATCAACACGCGAACCCAGAACAGATCGATTCGAATTTGAGCATGAAAAAGATTCGGTTCGAACCGAGAGGTAAACCGCTGAGAGTATTGTGGTGTACAGATTTGCGGCATTACTAGGCATTTTTTTGGCATTAGGCCTTGCTGGGGCATTATAAAGATAAAATAAGATGTAATAAGATAATAAGATAAAGTAATGCCCATTGGGCATTAATGGGCATTGGTGTACAAGATTTTGGCCCGCGGTTTCCCCCTCGGTAAATTTCAAGAGAAAATTCCGAGGTGTTAACCGTTGAGGGCATTGTGGTGTACAGATTTGCTGCACTACTGCATTACTAGGCATTTTTTGGGCATTAGGCCTTGCTGGGGCATTATAAAGATAAAATAAGATAATAAGATAAAGTAATGCCCATTGGGCATTCGTGTATGTACAAGATTTTGGTTCGCGGTTTCCCCCTCGGTAAATTTCAAGAGAAAATTCCGAGGTGTTAACCGCTGAGGGCATTGTGGTGTACAGATTTGCTGCACTACTGGGCATTACTAGGCATTTTTTGGGCATTAGGTCTTGCTGGGGCATTATAAAGATAAAATAAGATAATAAGACAAAGTAATGCCCATTGGGCATTGGTGTATGTTCAAGATTTTGGTCCGCGGTTTCCCCCTCGGTAAATTTCAAGAGAAAATTCCGAGGTGTTAACCGCTGAGGGCATTGTGGTGTACAGATTTGCTGCACTACTGGGCATTACTACACTGAAAAAAATTTCTGGTTGAATATGGACGAATCAGATAATTCCTTTAGGATTTACCAGAATTCCTTTAGGATTTACCAGAATTTCTGTAGGATTACAGGAATTCTGGTAAATCCTAAAGGAATTATCTGATTCGTCCATATTCAACCAGAAATTTTTTTCAGTGTAGAAATGTTATGGGCATTAGGTATTATAAAGATAAAATAAGACAAAACAAGATAACAAGATATAATAATGCCCACTGGGCATTAATGGGCATTGGTGTACAAGATTTTGGCCAGTGGTTCGAACATGAACGGATTCGATTCGAGCACACAAAAGCCGTCGTTCGCACACCTCTGCCCGCTGGCCAGCAGCGGAAAACGCGTGTCGGACGGACGAAAATCGCGTCGCGGTTCAACGCTCGAATCTGACCGAGGTCGCCGCGCAGCACCGCGCGCTTCCCCGAGCCGCGATCGACTTTTCGATTCGCGCTCGGAATCCGCTCTCGAGTTCCCTTTCGGATCGAACTCGCCGAAATCCTTCGGCGAGGAAAAGGGATTTGACACGCGGTGAGCCGCGCGACGCCGACGCTTCCCGATTTCTCGGCTCTCTCTTTATTTATTTTATTATTTTTTTCGAAAGCACGAAAGAATTCGGTCCGACACGTCGTAGAATATTTCGCGACCATCCGAGGATAAGAGCGACGTATTCGCGTTACTCTCGCGAACGTACTTCTCGGTAAAATCTACGCTATCGTGGACCTTGGCGGCAACGAGATGCGATATACCGTTTACTTCCGCGTAAGCCACTTGTATTATCGTTATCGAACTTCTAGATATAACGACAAATGCGCGATTCTGTGAAATTATTTTAAGAAAGAACGATTCACCCAGCCGACGCATTAGATTGTGCACTTAAAATATATACGTAATACAGTCGAACGAATTTGTTGCAGATCGCGCAGACATCACCCTGCGATTATCTACTGGAGCAACGATCCGAGTCTCGGAGAGAGAAGGCGCGAGGAGCGTGTGTGAAAAAATACCGCCCTGTCGTCTTCGGTGGAAATGCAACGGTAACATATACTTTATTCGTTACTTTGTATTATATACACACGACGCGTAAACATCAACACTCATGTCAGAGAATAATGTTGTATCTCTTATTAAATAAAAATAAACGTCCGGATGCGGCGCTGCCCGACGGTCTTAATCATCGGGGGGGACCGATCGGCCATGCGCGATCGTCCCCGACGCATTCTCCGCGTGTCCGCGTTCCCACATTCCAGGAGACACGTGGTGATTCATCGAGCTGACGCGCATCCGAAAAATGCCCTTTTTTTTCCGTGCGTACTAACTGCGCGCTTAAGTCTGAGATCCACGATCAGGTCGAATCGCATTCTCGGCCGTCGACCGTTAAAGTCGCGCTGGCCTGAAATCCTATTGTTTAAGATCGGTTTCGGAACAATGAGAGAAGCTACGGTACACAACGTCACTTAGAAAAGACCCGAAAGCAAATAGTGCCTAACAATAAAATATCGTCACGTTAACGCGCCACGATGCCTTAATTACGGACGCGAAGTAAAATCGGTTGAGCTTAACAGGAAAGGAGAATCGGTGCCCCGCGAGAGGTATTTTTCTTTTTTTTACTTAATTTTGCTTTGCACCGTAAACTATATCGAAAAAGAGAAACGTTGGAAGAGAAATACGGGAGGATCGCCATGGGGCGCAGTTTATCATCGAAATAGCCGCGACTGTCTCTCTTAAAAAAAAAACTCGGATTCTAACGCAACGTTTTTCTCACGTGTATTATATGAAAGTTAGAACAGACACAGAGAGTGCCACGTGTGCCGCAACAGGGCGTTTGTTTTTTCAAATCGTTGTTGCAGAAAAATTAAGGAGCGCGGAGGGAAATGGTAATTAGGTCACGGGCACCTCCGTAATTAAGACAACAAACGCGTCCTCGTCGAAACCTATCCAAACGATAAACTTGTACCCGCGGTCGCACTTACATTCGAGGTACACATGCAGCGCGACGCACGCTAATAGCATAACAATGACAAAGATTTCCAGGTGTCCTCTCGCACGAGGACGAGAGATCAGGTACGTGCAGTCGGTTTCTCTTTTTTTTTTTTGGTTTTTTTGTTTTTACGTGATCGATCCTGCTGAGACCACAATTAAATGCAATCGATTGGGCGAGCGCCAACAACTACGGCATTCTATTTTTTACATGGCGACGGCAAATTCGTGGTTGGTGTGGGTGTAGGACTGCTGCTGCAGGACCTGCTCAGCGCACGTTGAGGTTCAACGCTCAGGAAGGTCCTGTCGGAGGTCGGTGGCGCGGAGACGATTTCCGGCTCCGCCGGACTCGGGCACCTCCTCTGGCTGCAGTTGGACGCCGTGCTCCTCGACAGCGTCTGCAGCGGAATCCGGTAGATCCTTATCGGCTTCCAGTCTCCTTGGCTGTCTGCGAAAGGAAAATTGCCCCCCCGAGATCCGGGGAGGGTCGTCCTCAATACGTTTGTCCGGCATTCGGAGATAGCGATCGGACAATCGCTATCTCCGACGTGCCGGGGCTTTGTTGACGGAGGCAAACGAATCGGGGACCACGTACTTTGAACGCTCGATCGAGAGGAGGACGAAGATTGCGCGGTCGGCGGTGGACTGCAGGGCATTTCCTCCTTGTCGAGGGGCTTCGAGTCCAGTCGGATGCGCTCGCATTTACCTGGGAAGAATTCCGGCGCCGTGGTGGCGAAGAAGACGTCCCGCTTCGAGGTGATCAAGTTGAGACTGGGCATGGCGATCGTGTGGACCAGGTTGCCGTTTATTATCAATCGAATCTCCATCGTGTCGTTAGTGAAGGCGATCACGTATGGGAAGGCACAGGCTGTCACAGACAAATGCAATTTGTTAAGAGAAACGTCGACGCGCCGTTTAAATGTAATTTTTTTTTACAAGAGATTTTCATAACGTTGTCTCTCACCTACGGCGGTCGGCATCGAATTCCAATTAAAGTCGAATTCGGTTGGCGCAGCGTTCTCTTCTAACATCTTTTGAAAGTGGCACGTATCTGAAGGAAGTATAATTCAATATCGATGGGCGTTTATACATTATAGATTGCCGTGTTACTCTTAAACTGAAACATCAGAGAAGATAACTCGTACTGCGATCGCCAAAACGGTCCAAATGAATTACACTTTTTCGTAAAATTTACAACGACGCACATTTTCTGCGACTTTTATTGCAATGTATTGAATCAAAAAGTTAATTTTCCCTCTTCATCCCTTTTTTCCAAGGTATACATATAGTATGAACAATTAAGGGGAAAAAAAGACAGAATGATAAGAGATTGAAAGTCTGCATGATTATCCGTGCGTTTAATTATCTTGTTCAATCTTAATTTTCCACATAATTAGTGCGCGTTAATTGCACGGAAAATTAAAATTAAACAAGATAACACATAAGCAACCGCGTAGACTTTCAATCCCCTATCACTGTGTCTTAATTGTTTAAGTATCGAGATTACATTTTAATTTACACACACAGAGTCTACTTAAATACTAGAAACACTAGAAATAGATATACGTTGATCGATAATTCTATTTTCTAACATTCTAAAGATAGCCGTGTTCTCTGAAACCTCCTGTGTGCTATAGTTGTTGCATAAACGAGTTATCGCCTCCGAGCTATTGGTGTCTCCGGATTAAGAGTTAAAATGGAACGCGACCTACTATTGTAACAAAGTAACAGTTCCGGCTCCTCGTCCTCGCGGAGATCCAACGCCGCCACCACGTGCGGCTTAGGCGTCGCCTCCATGTGGATTATCCGCGAGCTACCTGAAGCGGAGATCAACTCGAAGTGATGACGGGCGCCGCAGCACAGTGTCCACTCATTCGCCGGATCGACGCTCTCGATCATCGTTACCAACGAGGGCGTCTCGCTCGCGGTAAACTCCTTCAGCAGCAAAAAGCCGTCGATGGTGTCGGTGTCGGCTGACGAGCACCAGATGGTCCAGGCTGCGTTGTGCTTCCACTGGAGGACCGTGAGCCGGCGGCCCACGACCACGCACTGTTTCGCACCACAACCACGCGTTAATCTTGTCTCGGAATACAAACTTAAGATAATAACAGGACTCGAAAGAGAAAGAGGAAACGTTTAAGGGTGATATTCATAGTCGAAGATCATCTTTAGATACCACGTAGCCAATTAAATGTTCTATACAGCATCTTAAGAGAAACTTAAGGGGATCCTTCAGTCGTCTGTTTTACCAACACAGCCAAACATAGTTTTTGCGCTTCTAATTCATTACATTAGCTTTTATTGAGAAAATAGCACAAAATAATACCAGGATAAGTGTAAATAAAAATGATATTGGTATTTGAAATATTATAAAGTGATAGTTTTGATTTTCCTTCGTTTTTTTTATATGAAGATGACTGATCCTGGTTTTGTCTTTATGCGTACTTTAATCGTGTGGGAGAATTTTGCAATTTTATAAAGCCAATTTCAAATTTAGAACTACGAGTATGAAAATGTTCTGCTATGCGGTCCGCAACGTATCCTGGTATTATTTTGTGCATAAAAGCTAATCAAAAGAATTACAAGCGCAAAAACTATATTTGACTGTGTCGGTAAAAAAGATGGCTTAAGGATCCCCTTAAAATTAAAATATTCCTTTCTCCATAATAAATATGAGTGGCACTATAGCTATCCTATTTTATGATACATTGAAGCTAGGATCCGGAAATTTGTTCTGTAGGTGTGAAGTAAAATTTTCGCGATAAATTTACAAATTTATCCTCTGGCTGAAGGATCCTCTTAAGACAGTATTAAATATAAGATCTGACTATGAATACCGGCCCAAGTATCTTAAATGACATTGTCGAATTGTTCAATCAACTTATACTTTGTTATACCATGCGCAAGTGCGAGCCTCCGGGTCTCGTGATGCTGTACAAGTTACATCCCCGTGTACGCCGCAGCTTCCTCTCCTTGATATGCGCCCGGCTCCGAACGGCTGGGGCGCGAACGCGCATTCGCGCTCGCGAGCGCGTCACCGGCTGAAACTTGGCGGTGGCACGCGTGAAATTGTCGCACTCGTCGGCGTCGTCCTCGTCGCAATCGTCGTCCTCGTCCTCGGCGTCTTCGTCGTCGTCGTCCTCCTCCCTCCCCCGGTCGTCGTTCTCGCGATCGTTGAACAGCTCGGCGCACCTCGCGGACGCATCGCTCTCGAACTCTCGCAGCCGGAAAACGTAGACGCTACTCTCCTTGCCCTTGTCGCCGGCGCGGAACAGGAGTATACCGTGTTGCTCGACCACGTCCAGCTGCTTGATCTGCACCGACTCGTCGAAGAGCATTCTGTGCGAAACCCCGTCTGGAAAGAGAATCGCCGCGACGAGCATATTGATGAAGGAACGAAATTTATTTTTCATTCGAAATTTAACATTTATTGAGGCCTGTGATGAGAACTTGGTCCAAGTGCTAGCATCGTGGACACATGCCTTTAGAATCTATTTGCAAATGTTTAATATTTAACAGCTCCTGTTTGTCGATTCGACAATTTGCCATTTGATCCTTCGATAAATCGCTAGCTGTCGCTTTCAGTACAACCTGCATTCTATTTCGTCGTTATTTGATACGCGACTGAAATCTTCGGTTGAAACCTCGATCGCGAAAAAGTTGTGCCTCGTCGGATCTTCCGGGCGATCAGGTTCCGAGATAATGTACGTTTCGTGGGTTACCTTCGATGAGAAACATCCCGTACTCCGAGGCGAGGATCAGTCTGTTCTCCAGCCAGACGTCACCGCAGACGACCTCGTAGGGAAAGTCAGGGTAGATGCACCTCGGTTCCCATGGCCTGGGCTTCAGAGGGCCGACGGTGGCGAGAGAGGTGGGCGCGAGGCCACGCATGATAGCTTCCAGTTTCAAGGCTTGTCCGACTTGCACCATCTCGACGGCGCGCGTCTCCTCTCGCCGTCGACCCGGTGCCTCCACGACATCCGAGAGTGCTCGGCGATTTAGCATGCTCTGTTACGAAATCACATTGAGTTGACTTTCTTTAAGGGGTTACAACACTCTAGAGCACCCCGAAATAGCCAATTTTCGGAGATTTCTTTTCAGGAATATAATAAACGTAAATAAAAAATTTGTTTTATACTTCAATGTATAGATAATAAGTAGGAATAAGCAGGTTTTCATTTACGTTTATTATATTCCTGAAAACAATCACCGAAAACTGGCTTTTTTGTGGACTCTAGGGTGTTGTAACCCCCTTAAAGCACATTCTTTTCGCTGACTATTTAGCTAGATTATTTAAATATTGCATTGATATATTAATAGTTGCATGATTTCCAAAATATTGATATTATAACTAAAATTATTGCATCATTATATTTTATTACAATTACTGTGAGCAAAAATTAAGTGGTAAGCGGGAGTAAGTGGCAGCCTTCATAAATTTAAGTAGCGTACGTTGCTCTTGCTGTCTTGCGAATGCTCCTGGTACATGTCTCGCAATAGGGCATCGAGGGTTCTTTCCCTCTTCCTGGAGAATGTCGGGGTGTCAAATGTAGCTTTCTCGCCGTTGATCAACTTAACAAGGAGAAATTCTCTGAGATTATACGGGTCCTCGAAAACCGGCGGGCAGGGTAGACTCGGTCCGAAGAGAGGTACGTTCTCGTCGCAATAAATAGCGACCCGCCAACCCTTGCCGTCCGCCTCGGTAGTCACCACGGCGAACACGTCTAAGTAATAAAAGATGGATTGATACTCGGCTAATGATCTTCTCTTTTATCTTCTGTAACTTCATAATGCGGTTAGATAATTTTTGGTAAATGTGCCACCGCAACGAAAACTCTAGATTTCTTCGTAGCAATCAACAAAATTGTTATAAAAATGCAATTTTATGAAATAAGGGCGCAAAAAGTTTTGAAAGACGTAGAAGTTATAGTAATCTTAACTTGTTGGGTGCACAAAAAATTTTAATTAAAACTTAAAAATAGAACCCGTAAAATTACAATCTGTGTGGGAAGTCAGAAACCCATGTGGAATCACACTCGTCAATGTTTTATGAAAAGCTATGGTAATTTTTTTACAAAAGTTATAATTTATTGCATCCGGTTCCACGTAGGTTTATAACTTTGTACGAGTTATAATTCTACTGCATTTTAAGCGTTAATTAGAAATAGATTTGGGTTATATCTCTCGGGGTGCAGGGAGACGGGTGGAGCCCCTCCTCCGCCCACGCGTAAAAGTAGTCGTAAATCTTTCAAAAATCTTCTGCCCCTTTCTCTTCGAACTTCCATAAAATTGCATTTTTATATTCACTTTTGTTATCAAAAACTACCTTTTATACAACTACATTAGCGGTTTATTTATTCTATAAGAAACGCACTTTTGCTTGTTTTTCCAATGAATTCGCGAGTAAAAATTAGCGAGAGATGGTGAACGTCACGGAAAGAATAATTTTAATAGCAATTTCTCAAACTGCATTTGCATCATAATTGAAGATATACATAACGGAAGTAGGGCAAATGCGTATTATAACGTGTTAAAGTTTAAAAGAACGCGAACAAAATCTGTAGGCGTGAAAAAGGAAAACAGGAAGACGTAAGAAGATTGAGAATCACTGTGTTGCACGGTATTTTAGCTCGTATGCTCTTTATGTAAACAACAATAGGCGAGGTTCAGTTTAATATATTGTTCATGACCTTATCGTGATATTTCTCTTAACTCACGGGTAAATTGGCTTCTTATGCAGTTAGGATTGAAAGTATCCACGGCCGTCGGATCGTCCGTATAGATGATGTTAACAATATCATTGCCGATGTGTCTCTTTCTCTCGAGCTGCTGCGGGTTGTCCTTCGAGTACGGTAGCATGGTACTAACGTGATACATAACTTCGTGACCTGCATAAACTGTGTAATAACTTTCCTTGCCCGTCATATCCCCTGAAAAACGATAGGACGTGCTAGTAGAATTGTGGAAGTAAGGAAAAGATTTCCTCTGGGTTATCGCCAGTTTATTCGCATCGTGAATGCAGAGCTGAAAATCAATACTGCAAAACTATAAAAATCCGAGGCACAGTCTTATTTAATCGGCACTGCGTTTATCGCCCTTTAAATACATGTGTACCATGACAATTGCATCTACGAAAAATATGGCAATGACAAGTAATGAAACGGTTCGTTAGTTGGGAGAGGTGGAGAAAGGGAGGCAGGGAATTTTCGAATTCTGCCAGTGCAACAGTCTGTTGAGACCAGCGACGATTGCAGGCCTCTTCTGGGTAGGCGATCGTGTAATTTTCCGCGTGAAAAATTTCACGCGAACTCAATCATTTCAACCAATGAAATTATTATATTCGCGTGGAACTTTTCATTTTTCATGTTTCCACTCTAGGGGAAAACATGATCGCTACCCTGATTGCAGATCCTCGAGTTTGCACTGCCAATATCCATGTCATCAAGCGTACCTTTCACATCCAAGCCGCCTCTATATTTGTCCCAACCTTTGAGCCGTATCCTCTCACCCAGGATCTCCAGGAAGCTCTCGAAGCCCGGGCTACCTCTTTCTACGAGCAATGAGAAACGTTCCTCAGGGATCGATCGCGCTATCTATTATCACGTAATTTCCCACCCCACCAGATTTGTCTTTTGTTCCCGCCGACACTTCTGGCGGGCTTACCGTTAGACAACATCTCGTCGTCGGTGATCTGACCCTGCCTCGCGTAGATCACTCCAAACTTGAAGTTCACCGAGCCTTCTTGTTCCTCCAGCAGTAACAGATCCTGCGAAGCATCATTGAATTAATCCGTACCCTCCTTTATGACGCTCATCCTCGAGCGTGAAATAGTACGAGACCCTTGTGAACCTACCTTTTGCAGCTCGGGTGTGAAAACCTCTCGCGGCACTTTGTCGAGTTTTTCGAGACTGAAGAAGTTGCTGAAACGTCAATAATAAATCACCACGTGTTCCTCTCGACTTGCGGGTACTGAGATAGTTACCTGAGAATTTGTCTGATAGTCATTGTTTTGTTCGCCGAATACGGCAGCGATATTTTCTGCGCGCCCTGCGTAAAAATATTTTACAATTTACCACAATTCGATTCGCATTTACGGCTAATAATAATTTTATTGTTCGAGATAAAAGCGAGTTGAGTTACGCAAAATCTAATATCTTCCTATGTCGCGCACAAAGTAAACTGGATATTACAAAAATATATACGGATATTGATTTAACATAAGCAAATTGTAGCAGTAAATATTTCATCTATAAAAGAAATGGAAGCTTAACGAAAGGGGGGGGGGGGAGGTTCTCCCAAGTCCTGATATTGGGGCGAGAGGAAAGATAAGAAAATGAAGAAGAAACGAGGAATAATGGAAAAGTTGGGAGTATAAATAATTTCATAATTTTTTTTCTTCTGGGATCTACCCTACTAAATAATACATTGTCTACTCACGGTACGCCTCCATAGAATAACTCGGTAGTGCGGCACGCATTGATCACCGACTTCGCTCGTGACTACCGAGAGAAAGAGAGGATTTCTCTCCTGATCAGAAGCGATATAATTTTGATGCACTGCGCATAAATAAAAGTAATCAATCCTTTTTATTTCTTGAATGTATTATAAATCGTCTATCATAAGTAAGTCTTTTTTTTCGGTTCTCGCGTCTATGAGCTATCGCAAAAAATGCAAGGTATAGTATTCTATGCATAAATTTTCATTAAACGCAACAATGATTAACTCGGTCGAGTGAATAAAGAACGTGAATCGATTTACATAAATGAGACGCTCATGAAATTTTCCATCATATTTCCGTAATATTACACGTGAAAAGAGGAGGATTTAAAAAATTAGGGTGCCCACAAGTAACGGGCAGAGATATCCTAAGCGAAATAACGTTATCAATACGGTTATAATTATTGTAATCGCAATATTATGTTGCAGGTTCAAACCCTGGCCGAGGTGATATTTTTTCGCAATAAATTTAGAATAAAGTATTTAGACACTAACACCCTGTCGCGGCTCTTAGTCCTTTATTCCTTTGAATTTGTGTATAACACATTTGAGTCATACTAATTTTCTTAATTTGTTATGTTACAGATCTGCTCAACTTACGTTTGCCCAAGAAGTACTTGAAATACCAACGCGTTTGGTATTCCGGATTTTCTAATATCGGTGTACTCGGCGAGCCGAACATCTGTTGGTGCAAAAATCGTTCATCGTTACAAACATAATCCGTGGCAGAAAGTGGGATACGATGGAAGATGAAACGAGGTAAGAACGAGCGTAATTACGCGAAACGGGACGAATCTCGAGTGTTAGAAGAAAAAAAAGTTGATCGTTTGATCATTAAGCAACGCTCCCTCACCTCTTCTTTCTCCCCGGGGGAGTCTCCGTTCTCCACTCGAAATCTCCTGCCATTGTCGGCGCCGTCCTGCTCGATCTGCGGCAGCTAGAAAGACATTTTCGAGCATCGCGATTAGCAAATACATGGCGCGTCAACGTGCTCCAGTTTCGGATTTGCGATTCGTAATTCCGAGGCCTCGAAACGCGCGCGACCGCGAGTGGAAATGCTAAACCCAAAGACCGGATCCGGGTCTTAAAATCTGTTCGCGTAGCTTTCACAAATAATCTATGATTTCAAATCGAGAACTCGATTTCATTTCCACGGGACTGAACATAATTAAGTTCTATAGAAAAATATTTACTCTTTCTCTCTCTCTTTTTCGTTTGCGAGTCATTCCGTAAAAAAATTTAGGAGCTTTCCGTCTCTGATTGAAAGTATCGACGCCGTTAAGGAATTGAAGGACCAAAAGAACGAAATGTACATTTCTAAAGGAACAGGAAAGTTGGAAAATTACGTATTAAATTCAAGGCCTTAAGAGGGAGAAGAAAATTCTACGAAATAATTTATTATTAATATAAAATAACGTACTTTTCCCTCGTGGGTCTGTTAAAAATTTACATTATACTTTTGATTGAAATTCTATTTGATAGGTTTCTTAATGATTTAAGGAATTTTTCTACTTTCTGGTAAAAACTACGTCGCGTCTGAGCACACTGTAACATCGTACATTAACGCGCACCGAGCGCAGGCCGAGTGTAACTTCGGCGAACTATGCGATAAGCAAATCAATAGATAAACAGAAAGATAGAGGGAAACAATATAATCAGCTTACCGGACGTGTCGCGGATTATCACGGAGCGCTTGTTCGTTTTATCGCAGTGATTAGCGTTTACCTTGCACAAGTGCTGCGCACACGGCTAAGACCCTTGTAACAAGTAGAGCGAGGCTCTTACCTACGTGTATACGTGTCTACTTTTCATTATTTCGAGGCGTTTTGCAAACACGTTTGATTCACTACGCGGGGGTCTTCTTTTTACGAAATAATTCGAACTCACTCAGAAACGAATGACCTCGCGTGAACGTTTTTACAGCTCCTTATGCGTATTTACTTTTCATTATTTCCTTACCATTTCGACGCTGCCGTAGCATCGTCTTGACAGGACGCCTCGCCTCGTTGTCGTATCTGTGGTGGATCTGAAACACAGTTTTCCACGTATAGATGTTATCCGAGCCTGCCGTCGAGGATATAATTTTATCTCGGACATTTTTTTTTCCACAAGGCGCTTAATAAAGTTCACCCGTCCGCACTTGCCGGAGGCGTTCTGCAAACACGTTTGATTCTCTACGCGGGGTCTTTTTGTTTGCGAAATGATTCGCACTTATTCAGAAACAAATGACCGCGCGTAAACGCGTTTTTACAGCTCCTTTTTACTACGTGTGCACGCATTCTTATGGAATCGTTCACACCAGGAAAGGCACGCCTCGTCCGCCGCGGTGAACGGCATTCTCGGCCGACACATACGTTTTTTTTTTCTATCAGTCTCACCGCGCCCTTCCGCGGTGCTTTCAACGCGAAGTTTGACATTTGAAAGCAAAATTACGTGCCGAATTTAAAGAAAAACTACGGAAATGTCGCTCGAATTATCTACTTCACTCCGAAATCGATTTCTGGACTCGGAGAATGACCCAGAATTACCTCACCTTCAATTTTAATTACAGTCACGAAGTCTTTCACCAATCTGGACTCCATTTTTCTTTGATTAAAATTATTGTTTGTGACATAGACGCATCTTTACACTAGACAGCTGTTCCATTCTTCAAATTTTTAGAGTGTAAACACCGCCATGAGGTAAAATATTCATTCTATCGGTACAAATATTAATAACAGGGTGAATATTTCACTCCAAAGACTTTGGAGAGCAAATACATCGTTTTTTGCAAGTTGAGTTTCTTAAGAAAATCTTTCGAGACAGAAAGCTTCCTTGTTCACTCGAAGTCGAGTGGTTTTTTTCAGAACTTTAATTCGCAATTTAGTCAATAGCTGAAGTTCAACACCGATGGACCACTCAAGAATGACTTCACCTTCAATTTTAAAGACAGTCATGAATTCTTTCACCAATCTGGACTCCATTTTTCTTCGATTAAAATTATTGTTTGTGACATAGACGCATCCTTATACTAGACAGCTGTTCCATTCTAAAATTTTTAGAGTGTAAACACCGCCATGAGGTAAAATATTCATTCTATCGGTACAAATATTAATAACAGGTTGAATATTTCACTCCAAAGCCTTTGGAGAGCAAATAAATCGTTTTTTTTTTTGCAAGTTGAGTTTCTTAAGAAAATCTTTCGAGACAGAAAGCCGCCTTGTTCACTCGAAGTCGAGTGATTTTTTTCAGAACTTTAATTCGCAATTTAGTTAATAAACTGAATAACGAGATTAATAACTGAAGTTCAACATCGATGGGTCTCTCGGGAGGCTGCAACGAGAGAATGGCGTCTTTCTAAAAGTTTTACTAAGAAGAATTTATTACAATGGGCAAATAATCTATCATTAAAACTGAGGGCGAGGGTCGTGCAGGACCGCGTTCCTCCTTCGAGGCGGAAGATTAAACGGCAAGATGCTATCGGCACGATAATTATCATTGATTCACTAAATGTGTCGCGATCAAATACAATCATCCCCCGGCGAGCGAATCGCGTCTACCTCGCAGTGTGAACGTAATATACGACGGCACCCTTCGTTCGCCGACTCAATCCCTCTCGCGCTTCTCATTTTTCACGACATGAATATCTAGGTTAACGAGAAGCTACGTCGAGGTCGAATTGGCCGGGTAATCGGGAGAGGCCGTTACATGAAAGACACAAAGAGGAACAGTTACTGCTCGAAATTCGGGATTCGCACAGCGTTGCCCGTTAGATCGTTACTTCAGCGACAAGGTTTTATTGGTTTCTGAATGAAGCAAATGGAGAAAGGTCGAGCAACAAGTAGCGCGAATTGCTCCTGTTTCCTTTTTTAATAAAAGGCAATAAAAAAAAAGTCAGCGAGTAAATTGATACGAGTTCGCGCGGCAAACAAGAAGATAAGTCGAACAGCGAGTGAGTAACGAGTCGCTCGCTCGTTCCCTTCAAAGAAGGGGCTAATGGGTAGGTAATTGAGAGAAAAGTACGGCAGTTAACTCGTTACTCGCCTCGCAGTTTTGGCTTCGCGTGAACATTCGTTAGAGCGAAGAACACGCGTTACATGGCAACGTACACGTGACTGGCGCGTCGATGCACCTGCCTGATTCGCGCGGACGGCAGGATCGCCGCCACGCACACCGATCTCGATCTGTTCCTGCGTATCATCTCCTGGACGCTCGAACTGGGTCGCGGCGATTCCTCCTCGCTGTCGCTGATCGCGGCCGAGCTGGCGACCTCGCCGCTCTCGCGTTTCACTTTGCGAGACTTGCTCTTCTCCGCGGAGCCCGCGCTCGTCGAGGATGACGAGGCTGCCGAGGCCGCGGCCGGGTGCGTTGATGACGCGGTTGACGAGATACCCCGCAGTCGCGAAACGAGTTTAATATCCAGGCACAGCATTTTCGCCGGCTTTCCTTTTTTTTTTCAAAAGCTGTAGCGACGTCTCCACGTATTATGTACAATTTAACAGTATGACTATGCACAACTACGCGCTTTTCTTATCACGTACAAGCCTGCGCCACTAGGAGACCGGCCTGGCACGTTCCCCTTTTGGTAGCGTCGTCATCATCATCATAATGTCGTTGAACAGCCGGCGATGACGACGACCCGCATCGCCGTACGCTACTTGTGCAAGCCAAATTGCGACGGAATTGCCACACGTCGCAACGCGGTGAGGCTCGGTCGCAGCTACCAGGTGTCGTGAGATTATTTGACGAATCTCGGCAGCGTGAGGCTCGTCGCTTATGCGCCTGATGCTTTATATCTCGCAGCGTACACGAGGAATATCAATTACAGAGAATGCCTCCTGCGCTGCGTGGTAATTTGAATTCTCTCTCTCTCTCTCTCTTTCTCGACGACCCGGTCGATCGCTGAAGTCGGTGCTGGGCGATTTCGAAGATGAGATTCGTCGATGCACGCGGAAGAAATTGCGTGCGGTCTAACGTGTCTTGTGCGTGTACGCCACTCCCGTGATCCTTTGAATGCTATACGAGATAACGTAACACTCGCGCTTAATGTCTTACGACACACGTCGTAACGTGCGGGTAGTTGCACCTGTGAAAATAATTACGTGTCACCGCAGATAATTGTATGTACACCGCGATATCGAAGTCGGTTAGATGTGACGGAGCAAGTGACAAAGTATGTTTTCCAAAGTATAGTGGCTCTTTCTAAAGTAAAAGTTCGGAAAAACTGTACTCTTCAAGTTCCACGCGAGATAGACAGGCCGCGTCAAAATAGATATTTCTTAACCATTCCGTTCCCCGTTATTCTTCACACTCCGACGAGCGAAAGCATTTTATTTACTTTGCCAAAGTCTCTGGATCAAACTTTATCTGTACTTTCTTTAATTATGGTAGAACAATTTGAGTCAGTTTCTCCACTTGGTGCAATATTAATCTGATGCTTATACGCGAGAGAATAAGCTTATCAACCCGGCTTTATGCTCCTTTCATTAACTCCCTGTCTGCTAATTTTCTCATATCGAAAGATAATCTTTTCCGTACAAAAGCGCTAATGAAAGTGTAACGTAGTGTACGAATACATTTTCATCGTTCGAGGAATGAAGAACCTCCCTCCCCCGTGTAAGTGAATTCAGCCAAGAGCGAAACGCGTGGAGCGGTCCCGCATTAGGGATATTGATTCTCAAGATAACGGCATTCTCGCGGCTTATTCCGGACTTGAAAATACTTTATTGCAGACAGCACGATACACGCGCGACCTTCGCTCGAGGTCTTTACCGCGAATGCAGAAGACGAATCTAACAACTCCGAAATATAACTGTAATTCTGCTTGAAGGATCGGATTCGAAATAACGCAGTTACGAAGAAAGATCGAGCGAGACCGGCGATCTGTTGAGGAACTCGAGCTAGTGTTCGAGCGAGACAGTGCGATACAATAAAAAAGAAAAAGAAAAAGTTCAGTCGCGATATGTAACATTCGTGAAGTAACGTTAGACTGTTTATCGCGATGAATATTACCACACGCCTCGGTGGTCGAACTGGTGAGACCCCCGGGGGTGGGTCCAGGTTCAAAGGCCCAGGGTGCCCTGGCTGCACCCTCGGAAAAGATTTCTGTTACCGGGACAAAAAATATTCTTCACGCATTTATATTTCTCACGATCTCATTTAGTATAAAAATAAGACAATATCAGAATAAAATCAATAATTCTTATTTTCCTCTATCGAATTAAAAGGTTGACTTACTATATTGAGACAAGAGTAACTTATATGGAAATTTTTATCAGATTACCAGTATTGATATAAATAAAATGTCAAATTTTAATCGACCTCAGCTGGCCACAATTTGGCCGCAGCAAAAGTAATTTATATCTGGTAATTTATTCCTGATATTATTTTGTGCATCAAAGCTGATAAAAAGAATTACAAGCGCAAAAACTATATTTGACTGTGTCGGTAAAAAAGATGGCTTAAGGATCCCCTTAAGATTAAAATATTCCTTTCTCTATAATAAATATGAGTGGCGCTATATCGATCCTATTTTATGATACATTGAAGTGTAATAGCATTGGATCCGGAAATGTTTTCTGTGGGTGTGAGGTAAATTTTTCGCGATAAATTTAAACATTAAAATCACTTGGACACTAAAAGTCTTAGTATCTTTTAAACCTTTGCGATCTCACGTCAGAGCCTTATGAATTTTATTGTCTAAAAAGAAAAAGAGATTTGCACTGAAGACGATGTAAGAGAATGCCGCGTTTACGCCAGGAATAGCACAAACGGCTAGATCTGATAAATGAATAACTGAATTGAGTTCACGGATAAACGACTCTACGCGCGCGCGGTCGTTCATCTCGCAGTTACTTTATCGGACGAAGACATCGATACCGCTGGAAGCCAACCTTTTACCTTGCGTATCCGACATTCGGATGATACCGGAAGCCGCCGTGACGCGCCGAAGAATGACGCCGGCACGCATTCACGCAGGTCTCGTGGTCTACTTTCGACAAAGCAGCCTCGCTCTCCCTCTATCAATCTTTTCCGGCCGCGCCGTCGAAGGGCCGTTCGCGCGGACGTTTAGAATGATGGGCATTTCACGTTTGTATCCCGAATGACTCACCGGTATCGGTGATAACGCTGGAAAAATGGCCGTCGGTGCTATACATTTTTCCCCTCCCTTCGATCTCGCGATCTTGCAATCGAGAAACCCGGGCCGCAGGACAGCGGATGTCGTCGGACGGATACGGCGATTCGATAACCGAGCGTGTGAAGCGTACTGTTGTATACATATATAGACATGTGGAAGTTACGCTGACACGAGTCCTCGTAACTGCATTCCGTAAATTCTACGGGCGGGTGTCAGGTCGCGGAATATTCGCCGTGGGAAATGTCGACGGTGTCCAATGCGCTTTTTCCGCTCTTACATCGAATCGCAAATGTTTTACGGGAAATCCATCGGGCGGGCGAAGATGGTCCCGGGACGTGCCGTTACCGCGCGCGGAAAAATCGGGTATTTAAATCCACTCCGTAAATCAGAGATCGGCAGGATTCGTTTGTTCACGGAATCACGATTTGCCGGCTGAAAGATCTCTTATCCTACGTAAATAGCGGAGACATAGAGAGAGAGAAAGAGAGTGAGTGAGTGATATTGAGCTCCCGATGCTCTCGGCTTCGGTTCCACGTGAGAGATTTTACGAAATCCCTGTCGCCATACTGGATTTACACGGCATGAGAATAAGATACGTTCGTGCCCTCGCGTTCTCTCGAGCGAGATCGGCTGCTTTTCGCCCCGGGATCCAGGAAGGATCAAGCAAAGCGTTTCGCGATTCTCAAAACGGGTCGGAAGTTTCTGAAGAAACAACTTCGTTATTCAGCCCCGGCCTTTCCCGGCACGAACTTTCTACGAACTTGGCTTTCCTGCGTTCTAAACTGGGAGGTAAAAACTTCACTTCGTAAAACACTTATCTTAATTACAGCTTAACCTCCCTTGGAATAATATACCGCGCTGCGCGACATTAAGCTATGATTAACGTCACTCGATCATTTCTTCAATGAATTACTTTCAATATATCTCCGTTTTCCTTAAAAAAAATATTGTATTTCTCCCGAGCTAAGCCAACCGAATAAAGATTGCGGAGTGTCATACAATAAATCTTGATAAGAGATTTATCCGCCAAGCGAAGATCGGACCCTAGCGATACTTCACTCTACGAGCGTCGATGTCGCCGATAGATGATATATCTCTTACTTTTTTACTCCGCAGTTTCCGCCGAGAGGCGTTACCAATATTTCAAACAGTGCAGCGAGCACCGATTAAATACCGCGCGTTTCAATCGTTAAAAATCATGCAACTCCGATCGCGAGGCTGAAGCCAGATCGTGCCTCGGAAGAAAATTGCCGGACAATGTTGTTACGAGTAGTTAATTCCGCTGCGATACACAATTGTAACATGCTGTATCTATTGAAAACTCAGAACGCGAGCCTATGGACTGTCACGTGCGATCTTCGTTCTCCAAGTCAAGTCTCCGCGGCACTGAAAGTGTTACGGGCTGCTTTGGTCGACCCGGGCGCGAGGATCACCACTTGCGGAACTCGACGGCACTGAACGCACTCCCTCGCGTCTTGGGTCCGCAACCCCTACTGTCCGCCGCCGCCGCCACCGCCGCCGCAGCCGCCGCCGTCACCACCACCCCCGCCGTCGCGTCCCGCCGGCGAATCTTCACAATCCGGCGCGTAGCGCAGCAGCCCCCGCGAGACAGTGGCAAGTTGCTCGCGGTGACATGGCGACTCGACGACTGGCGCCGCGTCGACGAGTTCGTCGGTCCCCACGTCCACCTCCGGTTTCTTCCTCCCCCTGTCTCCTTCTATTTGTCGTCTTCCACCGCTTCCTCCTCCTCTCCGCTGCCATCCCTCCCCCTGGTCCACCTCCTCCTCCTCCTCCTCCTCCTCCTCCTCCGCCTCACCTTCATTTATCTATTTGTCCTTCCGTGTACGTACGCGTACCGCGGGGTCCGAGTGCCCTATCGCGGTACCGCGTGACGTGTCCCTCCGCCGCCGTCGCTCGTGCCCGGCGTATCGATGCGCGACCCTTTCGCCCGCGATTCGGCGGGGACGCGGCGTCGGTACGGTGACCCGTATTCTCATGCCGGCAACGAGGGCGACGCGGCGCTCCTTCAATCTCCGTCGTTGGCCCGGCGACGCACCCCCTCCCGCGCCCTCCTTTGAATTTTGGCACCCAAACGCCGTCCGAGCAGGGGTGGGATCAGGGCGCGACTGTGCGTATCGGGCCGGCGAATTAGCGCAGCCCGAACGTTAATCAGATTCTCTCGCCATCGCCATCGGCGACGTCCTCGTGAAATGCAAATAGCTGGAGAATTAACCCGGATTTCTTTTTTTTACGCGAGATAACGCGATAAATTCTACGCGGCTACGGAGGGGAATGTTTGACATTTGTTGCCAAACCGGAAAAAAGTGTACGTTTTTTTGCTAAGCTCGAAGTAATTGTACAAAAATTTTATGGCAGATCCGACAGAACTGTTTAACGTAGCGAATTAAACGGCATTGTTAAAGTTAGCTTCAAAGGCTTGTATAAATAAGGGAGAGCTTATTTCTCTCGGTTTAATTGAAATGAATATTACTTTGGACAGAATTTTAATTTGAAATGTTTCACGCTAAATAGTACAAAATTGTGTGCGTATATTATAATTGCGGTATATTCCATTATATTCTCATTTGAAAAGGTAATGACCGTAAACTTTGATCGAATCCTCCTTTCTCTTTCGTTTTATGTTGAAAATACATTTTGAAGTTTTGTCGTGCCAAAAAGAGACGCATCCTTACGAATCCTTAGAGACATATCCTACAAATTCTTCAATTACAACCTAATTTTTCTACCGATAATGCCTAGAATGGATTCTTCCAATTTCTTCCGCTCGCAAACATATAAATAATGTTATACAGTTCATCCCGATTTAGATCTGTTCTTTAATACTACAAGAACCCAGGCACGTTACAGTGGATGAAAAAAGAACTCGTACAAGTAATTTTTAAGTACTCACGTCAACCTCTTCGACAGGCGTGTGATATTATTTAAATACCGTTTAATTTATTCATCGCCGCATCGCTGAGAATGGCTCAATGCAGAACCGAAACATAAAACTAGTTAGAATTCTCCAACGTCGCCAGCGGTAATTAACAACGTCGGTGTTTTCTTGACCATACCTGGCATCTTTAATAATACAATCTAGGCGGGCGTCTCACCAATTCGACCACCACTTTTGTGAACTGCGCGCCGATAAGGGTTGTCGGCCGTACGCGGAACTGTCGAATGCGCGATTTTTAAGTTTTCTCTACCCCCTCCCCTCTTTCCCAATTGCGTGGGGAAACACCGTGTTTGGGGTCAATGGTGAAGAATCAACTAATCAGAATTTATATATAAAATTTGTAGTCTGTTAGGCAGGTACTATACGAAGTTACTCCATGCAAAAATAGTCGCACTCTGAAAGCTTCTTGTTATTCGTTCGCCAAAAAGAATTCTTTTTCAATTCCCGAATCGTGAGACGAAAAACTCTCACCGCCCACTTCTGTTTAGAAAAGCATTCTGAAGAACTCGAAAAGAAAATTCGCTTTTACGTCGTCAATTCCGACGTCGCAATTTTCTACCGGAAGAGGAATTCTTTGTATTCGGGAAAACTTAAATTTACCTCCGTCACGAGTCAAAATGTACCACCTCTGTGGAATCCTTCTGTACTGCCGGAAAGGAATTCTTTTGAGTTCATTTTGAATAGAGATCACGCTAATTCGTAAGGAATTTTTTAAAGTGGGTCCTTTTCGAGTTCCTAATTATCTGTGCTATTTTAGGAGGATGTTCTTGAGTTAACTAATCGTTCATTAAGAGGCTAAGGGAACTGTTCTGTAAACGTTAACATCGTCACGTGCTTTTCGCAGATATAATATACCACAGGAAAGCTGCGCAAAGCAGCGTGACGTTACTCTCTGAAAGTCAATCAGTGGATTATCAGTGCGATTTTCAGTGGTATACATAAAACTGCAAATCAGTGACTATTCACTGCTTTCAGTGATAATCCGCTGGTCGATTTTTAGAGAGTAATCGTTAACGTTTACAGAATAAGCCTCTAAGGTCCGACTTTTAATTTTAATTGTTAACCAGAGGTTAGTCGATTCTCTGTCTCTTCTTCGATAATAATATAAAAGAGGACGAAGAGTCGATTAATCTCTAGTCAACAGTTGACCAGACAATAAAAAACTGGGCCTCAGTGCTATACTTACAACTGTTTTCAGCGATAATGCGCTGATTGACCTTTAGAGAGTAGATTATACGATTTATACGTCAAGTATTATTAGGCCCTACTGAATAAATCAACTCTATTTACTTATAACTGCAAATCAGTAAATATTCATTGTTTTCAGTGATAATGCAACGATTGACTTTATAGAGTATATTATATTTATAAACTAATTGTACGTATTATTAGGTCCGCGCTGAGACGGTCGATTGTTTGTACGTTCACCGCGAATTTAAGCGAGGTTATCTCAGCGGGCGTGTACGTGATGAAAATAATATTGTAAGTGTGTCAAATTATTTTGTTCTCTTCCATCTCGTGTACTACAGTCGAAAATAATATCATGTATAATAAAATTATAATACCGCAATAATTTCTCCTCGCGATTGCTACAATTTGTCGTGACTTTTATCGGTATTTGCTGCTTTATGGAGAAGAGCAAATTGGGTTGCGCGTAACGTATGGCAGGACGCCAAATGTTCTCTCCGCTACGCACACCCTCCGTTGCGTATTATCCACGCATGCGTGTGGGTGGGAAGAGATATCTTCGTATTCGCAAGATTGACTCGGAAATTCTCGCGTACATATTACGAGTAAATTTCCTCGATCAGTCACCAAATAAGGAATAAACGTGACAGACGCTCCGACGTCTGCTTTTTTTTCTCACAACACGGTTTAAGGGGATGCTGGAGTGATTCTGCACT
>NW_011967120.1:174624-180252 GCF_000949405.1 Vollenhovia emeryi | reverse complement strand
CCGGTTGGTTCGTCCAGCCGGCGGTTTCTTATCGACGTTTACGAAGATGGTAGGATCTCGTCCCGCCGCGCGACAATGCGATACGCAGATGAGCGACCGCGAGGCTCCAGGGGTTTTTGATAAAATCGCGAGGACGTGCATCGGCAACAGATGCGCGCGTATATTTTAAATGTAGAAAAGAATCGGGAGTGACAGATAAGCCGGGCATTACAGTTATCATATCGCGTCTGCCGACTGGCGCTATAAAAGGGGGAGGGGAGGGGGGGGCTTGTTAAAGTTGCACGACTTACACGGCGCTATAAATAATAGAAATAGATAAAGCGATATCGATTGCACTGACCGTACGAAACCGTGCTGTCTACGTAGGGGCGGCGGTACGAGCGATCGTTAAGATGTACAGAGTGTTCTTGAAAGTTGGCGGCGGATATTTTTAGAGCACTTGGATCTATTTTTAAAACGTCGAAAAAAGTCGGTGGGAACACACCTATGGATCCGCAGACTTAGCTTCGAGTTATAAACAGCCCTTTGTACGTCGTAGCGCCGAAGGGGCCGGGGGAACAGCCGGAATTGCATTCGGCTGTATATCGCGTGCTCTATTTTCACGTAGAGAGTCTTCAAACTGTGACAATCATTAAAGCGGGAGCTTTTGTAGATCAAAGGCGAGGGAATTTTGCCGATTACAATGGCCGGTCATTAAAATGACGGAGGGGTTGCGCGACTTTTCGCCGGCGCGTCCTACGCTTTCGCAACTTCCATCAGATTTTTTTTTCTGTTCCGCGTCGGCCCTTTCTATCGAGTGCTTTGAGAGCGCAGAGAATTCGAGCGAGGAGCCTTATTCTTTCAATCGATGGAAAAAAAAAGAAAAGAGAGATCTCCAAAAGCACCCGGTAAGCGGACCCGATCGTTTTCCGATAGCGGTGCGGTTTGTAAAGTTTGCCGGTGAATTCGTTTAATATGCGCTACGCTCGCCTCAACGCGTGCGTGGTTTCGCTCTGTTGTTATCTAACTTGCGCAATAGCTGCGCAACTAATAACGGATACGCTGACAATCATCGCAGTTATGAAACGGTTCGCGTACAATTATATGTATTAGACTCCCGTAAAAAGTGACATCGAAACGCTTTTAACTTAATAGCGGAAAAGACGGCGCGTTTCGCAAGTGCGCGGGACTCACGTGCAATATGTCCTTATCGTGGTCAGCGTTCGCGAAATACACATCCGGAAAATAATCCGAAAGCATACAGGGAGACTGCGTAATTTCGTTGAATTTCACTAATCCCGCGACAAATCTTAGGCTCGAATAATACTAACCAATCAGAATTCTTCAATGCCGCCAGGGGCTAATTGACGACGTCGGTGTTTTCCTGACCATACCTGGCATCTTTAATAATACAGAAAATTTATTGCGAAAACTATTACCTCAGCCAGGGTTTGAGCCTGGACCTCCCTACACTCGCTAGACGGACGTCTCACCAATTCGACCACCGAGGCATACGCCATGGTCAAGAAAACACCGACGTCGAATAATAGTAAATTGCAAGAATACGCCTCGATTAAAGGTAAACCAAGAGAGGGATTGTTGCAGAGATTATTACATATTTGTATAATCGGGCACTGAATCTTTTCCCTCAAATTTACCGTAGCTATCGCGAAAAGTACACGTAACACTGTCAACAGACGTGACGATTTCCAGGAAAATGCCAATATACTACCGAGAGATCTCCGATTATCGCGGAAATACTGATACGGTTAACAGATTACGCCAACTTTTTCGACGAAAATGCTGAAGAGGCGGGCACTTGTGTATCGCGCAGTTTTATATTAAAAGGGGTGGTGCGCCGAAAGTGTAATCAAGTTAAAGCATACGCGGTGAGCATTAATTATTCGAGAGACGAGGTAATGTCTTCTCGAGCTGATAGGTTTTGTTCAAGCTGAAATATTTTTTCAAGGGTCTCCATTCCGCGAGCTTTTCGTCAAGTTCCGTCCGCCTGTTCCTTCGCGGGCGAGCCTCGAACATTATCCACGCACGATACGTGCGAAAAGAGGACGCATCTCGAGCGCGCGTGGCCGGTTTACGACGATAACGGCGCTGGCCAATGTAGTTTCGCGGATAACGCGCGTAAAAATAGACGCGAAAAGCCTCGTACGACTTGGAAACTATTAGTAATTTACGTCGCAGTCCTCTCTCCCTTTGCGCTCCGCGGCATGTCGTTATAGTTACCTCGCGCAATACACAAGCGTTGTCCTTGATCAATGAATGTATTTTGGAAGTGGCACGAATCCTAAAATCCACCTTGTCCAACTGGGAGAAATCGCGTAGCGATTCTCGTGACGCGCCGTTCGCAAACGAAACGGAGCGGCGGCCGAATGTCTTTCAGATTGAAATATACAGAGCGACCGGAGGATGTTATCGCTGGAGCGGAGCCGACTTTGTGAGGAAGACAGGAGGGTAACAAAGGTGGTCTCTATACACGTCCATCTTAATCACGCTGACAAATGAAAAGCATACGCGGAACTTTCTTCCACAAAGAAAGACGCTGAGCGCGGTGTCCTTATGACGTACCGCCGTAGTTTTGCAGCTTTGCGCAAATACATATTGTTGCGCCGCATGGTGTTTTCGTATTATTTCCGAGGCTGTGAGAAAAAGCGCGGCGCGGTACAGGTGGAAAAGTAGGTTTTCGCCGTAGCGGCAGATAGGACCGCGGCAATTTTCCTTCTTGCGCATAAAGATGATTAGTATGCGCATGTATACATGTATACGCTAAGCAAACTCAGGAGGAGACCGCGTGGCGCTGCGCGTTAACGTGCATTAAACACGCGTTTTCATTTCGGTGGAGAAACCGCCCGAGCTTGTCAACGTTATCGCGAAACCTGCGATTGTGCTTCCCTCCGGCGGCTGACGGTGATAAAAAAAAAAGGATTGCGTTATCGCGAATTAACATTCACGAGAATTAACCTCGATACTTCTTGCCCGAGGTTGACGTCAATGTAAGGAAAGTAGCGCAAACGGAAAGAAAATTCGGGGCAAACGTACGATGAAAATTCAGAGTTTTCCCGATTGCTTTTCACAGTTCCTTGCTAAGCAGCTGGATTCAATTTGTGATAGATCGTTCATTGTTATCCACCAACTAACAAGAATATTCTTCATGTCGCCAGCAGTAATTAATAACTTCAGTGTTTTTATTGACCATATCTGGCATTTTTAAAGGGATGCTGGAGTGATTCTGCACTCTTGGCACCTTTTGCTCCTAGAACCGTCAATTCACGAAAACATTTGTGTAATATACAAATTATGTGGCTTTTGTGTATGGACCGACAGTGTTCCACTGTTCGGACTCAGAGAACAGCATGGTATCATTGAAATTAAATTTAGAAGCCTAACACAAAATCTATTTACTCGAATAAGTTGTCAATGATACCATACCGTTCTTTGACTTAATCTGAATAGTGGGACACTGTTCGGTCTGTACACAAAAGCCACATAATTTGTATATTACACAAATGTTTTTACAAATTAACAGTTCTAGGAGAAAAAGTGCAGAATCACTCCAGCATCCCCTCCTAGAGAGGTAGGGAGGTCCAGGTCCAAACCCTGGCTGAGGTAATATTTTTCGCAAAAAATGTTTTGTATTATCAAAAATGCCAGATACGGTCAATAAAAACACCGAAGTCGAGTGCCAGCTTGTCTATCTGCTCGAATGTTATTATTCTTGAGTTTCAATGTTTTCGCATTCACTTCACGTTTACTATAAACCGCTGCCGAGTCATCCACGGGATTACTTGTAACGCATATCGTACACGTTACAATAATGTATCACGCTCGCGTAAAGCCTATATTTATAGCCTCGTGATGAGCGCGACAAATTCCGATGTATAAATATTTACCTCCGCCGTCAAACATCTATCGGCCGAAAGGGTTAACGACCCGAGAGTCATTGAGGCTGCCGAGGTAGCGAAGGGCATATTAACTCGCGTGTCAAAGCATCGAGAGAGAGAGAGCGAGAGAGAGAGATCTCAGTGTCCGCCGTCTGCGACGGCCAGGCGCGACGTCGCTACCTACAAAAGTCTTGTTATGCATCGGCAAAATCGATATACCGTGCTTTCGAATGCGGGCCACCGGCGCGGTGACGTAATTGAACGATATACTCGCCGGACGGGGGTCATCGAAAACGCCCGAGTGTTCTTCCGCGACCATAATGCCATACCGTCGGCTTAACACCCGATACCGACTCTCCAGTTCTCCACCTGGCTGACCGTGTAATGCCGTTTTTCCTCGCGGATTTTTCCCCCGCTCTCGCCCCGCCCCTGCCCCCCCCCTCTCTCCCTGCCCCTTGCCCCTTCGACGCCGCCGCCACCCCATCTCGCTTCCCTTATGTGCTCCATATTTCCGCCTCGCCCCGGTGCCCCTACGTTCGATCGAGATGCCGCGGTCGACTTCCACTCGGCCGAGCGTGATCGAGATTGATCGGCTTGACACAAAAGAGCGGCAGCGGACACTCGGCCCAGAGTCCAATAGCAAAAGGGTTAATTATAAAGAGCGAGGCACCGAAATCCGATATCGCGGAGCCACTCGCCGGCGATATCGCGTTGTTGTTGTTGCCGCTGCTGTAATTTTTCTCGGATTAATATCAGTAATGGAGTTGCCGCTAGACCAGTCTCTTTTATATCTAATACTTCATAGACTGCTGGCATCATATTCTCTCTCTCTCTCTCTCTCTCTCTTTCGCTCTCTCTCTGTCTGCCTCTCTTCATTCCGCGAAGGTTCTCATCGAAAGATAATAATACTCGCATAATTGTAGGGTTATTGAAATAAAAAACATACTCTCTGAAAGTCAATCGACGCATCATAACCGTGAATCAGTGAATATTCACTGTTTTCATCCACTGATTGACCTTTAGAGAGCAGAGCAGAGTCCCCTGTTACGAGATAGACTTCTGATACGAGGTAGTAGGCTTTCAATATCCAAGTTCAGTCGCAGATCTTTTCTCGCAACGTTTGCACGATCCAACAATGAATCTTCCGCTAAACAGATTTCACCCCGAGGGCAATAAATTCACGGTAGAAGCAACAAATGATGCCCATTAATTTTGCAGAAACCCTGCCATCTCATATTAGGAGCTTGTCTCATAATAGGGAACTTCCCTCTGTGTATAAGAAGTGAAAAATTTTACCGTGTTAATATAACCTTAAAAATAATCTTTTTTTTTAAAAAAAGGTAAAAAGATGCCATTTATATTTTGCTAGAAAAAAAAGTACATTTTTATTGTCTCTACAAAAGTAATGATGTCATCAAATTGCGCCAATTAAAATGGATATTTATACAAACCAGATACTTAATTATTTTTGATATTAAAATGTTATACCCAAACAATCGAGCATAAGATTTTACCGAAGGAACTAAAGGAGGCAATAATCTCATAATATGAGGCTCCCTCTGTGTATAAGAATAAAAAAATTGCACCGTGCTAATGTAATGACGTTGACACAAAGTGAAGCTACACACGTGGATTTATTTTACTCTTTTTTTGTCTTCGTCTCGATTTACTGTGCCTTAAAACTTTGCGGCAAAGTGTTTTCTCGAAGCGGACTAACGTTTCTCTAGAAAATAATCCGACGAATCGATGTCTC
>NW_011967120.1:161241-173073 GCF_000949405.1 Vollenhovia emeryi | reverse complement strand
GGGGGGGGGGAACATTTCCGCAGCCGCCGAGTCCATCGATTGCGAAGTATCGACGGAATTTCGACGAGTCAAGGTTTTTTTTCAGCGTTTCCGCGGTATCCTTGATCGGATTATCAGAAATGTATAATAAGCGCACGAAAGGGGCTCTTTTCCGCTGACATTATAACGTTGCGCCGCCAGGAGGGGACTTTTACGGCGAAACACAGCCGCTTTCGGTAGTTTACGCGTCTTTGCAGGGAGGGTTAATCTCATTATCCCGCAGGGAAACGAAGTGGATCGTAAAGAAGGCGGTGTCTCTCGCCTGAACGCTCCGTTGTCGGATAAAGCAATGAAATTTTCAACGACACAGGTACAACACGATCACGTGTGTGGCACAATAGTCGAAAATAGTAACGGGATTTGCCGTGGCAGCGAGGGGCCTTGTCGCGGCGATTTCGGGACGATCCTAAATTGTAATAACACCCGCGGACGCAATTGATTAAACATGAATCATAAAACGTTATTGCAAATTATAGCGAATTACATCAGCCGCGGTTACGAATCGTGCCGCTGTTGAATATTCATCGGTGCTTAAGAGGATGCTAAAGTCATCTGTTTTACGGACACATTCGAATATAGTTTTTGCGCTGCTGAATCTTTTTATTAGTTTTTACGCCCAAAATAATACCAGGATAAGTTGCGGACCGCATAGCAGAACGTTTTTATACTTGAAACACTCGGGTCAGAAGTCTAATGAGAAAGATATTGATATTTGAAATTTTCGATTTTTTAATCGTGAGCAATTTGAATTTGGCTTTATAAAATTACAAAATTCTTCCACGCGATTACAGTACGCATAAAAACAAAGCGGGGGGTTCACGACTTTATATAAAAAACGAAGAGAAATTAAAAATATCAGCATGTGAAGCCTAACCACAATTACTTATAAAGCGATATTTAGCATCCTCTTAAGGTAGTTCTTTCCCAACTATGCTAGTCAAAATCAGACTTGATCAATAAAGTTCAATAGACGGTGAATTCTTTTGCATTAAGTTCAAGAACAGATTTTTAAACACTGTTGCCTCTCTTAGAATATTAAAAACCGGTAAAATAAAAAGGAGCTGCGGAAAATGAAATGGTATTCCGAATTGCGTAGTTGTTAGCACAGCGTTGATCGTGGCAACATCGCATTTCATCGTGAATGCGATAAATTGTGAAAAGATATTTTAATTATCACGATAACAAATTATTGCGTTTCCGACTGACTGGAACTGACATGGGTTTTAGCGCTCCCGGAGCGATTAACCTGAAGATACTAGGAACATATGTTCGACCGAAAATGTTTTATGAATCTGGGTTAGGTTAGGTTAGGTTATGAATCTGGGTTAGGGTTTAATTTTATAAAATCGAAATATTTATTGGTTTTTGCTTCAATCCTTATTATAGATTTTTCCTACTGACAAATGCATGTCCAAGTGTCAGGTTTTCTACCTCAGTAGCCAATGGCGACAAGCGAAATGTTAAAAACAGTTTATTTTCTTCTTCCTCGTGTATTAGGCTTGACGCCTGTTTGTCCAGTTCGTTCTGGTACTTTGAGCATTTGGTTTTACTTCATCTTCGGCTGCTAACCTTGCCGAAGGAAACCTTCCATCTGGAATGGCTATACCCCAGTTAATTTTAAGCGATTATATCTCGGGAACCGTACGGTAAATCAAACCCAAGTTTTGCACACATGCGTATCAATATCTAAATTAGTTTTGCTGCGAGTTTAATGAAAACCTGTAACTTCGTAATTTTTACCTAACTGCCTTAATAACAAAACTTGTTAACGACACTTCTCTCCGTTCTACATCTCGCTATTCATTACGCGGAACCGTGCGCTTTCCCGGGAAACGCGGTATCACATTTCTTTGTTTCTCTTTCTCCATTAATGCGCACCGCCCATTCTTTCCACTTGGGAGATAAGTCGAACGTTACGTGCGCATATTAAACGTAACAATCGGGCGCGCGACATCGCCGCTTGATTGCGGAAACGTCTCGACGCGGAATTAATTGAAACGCGCTACGGTCGTTAACGGGAGCTAATTAATGCGCTTGTAGCCGGGCGTATTAAAGATCGATGTCGGAGAAGCGTGCGGGCGAGCGCCGGGCCCGTGCGCGATAACGCGGCGAGTCTTCGCACGTAGCAACTTCGCAAATTGATCAGAAATAATGGGGTGGATCCCGAGGGGCCGTCTATCGTTTCGGTGTATCTTTACGGCACGCCGTATCTGGCACGTGCCCCGGCCGCGTGCGGTCCAACGATATGCCAAGAATAATCCGCGCCGCGTCGCGCATCATTCTCCTCCTCTCCTCCCTTTCTCTCGCGAAGACGTAGGACCCCTTCAAATTATTTTCAACCGGCCGCCCGTAAATCGCACGGCATTATGAGCCCGCACTCGTAACCGTTTAATGCGCGTTGTATCGCGGATTTACGTACGTCGTCGTCCGGGAGATTAAAGAGCGTCCGCATCCGCCCCGGGATTTCGCGCGCCGCGACCCCGCGCGCTCGTTTGGCCGATTATCGCGGAAAGGCCTTATCGCGCGCTAATGGCATTCGCGCCATCGGTTGACTTTGGCACAATTGAGTAGAGCACGGTTAACGTCCCGTTCCGATACTGATCGATCGAGATAGCGAAACTAATTAAGTTTTAAAGTCATCAGCCGCTCGGGTGCTCGCTAATTAAAAGTTCCCGTCGAATTCCACGGTATTATCGCGCGAGTGTTCGACGGTTTCGTTTTGGGACTGAAAAAATAATAATAACCGAGGTCGCCGAGATCGAGCGATGTTCTAAAAATGTACGACGTATCGCGTCATTTTCTTCTTCTTCTTTTTTTTTTAGCAAAATAATAAAACGCAAACTCGCGCAGTGATAATCGCGAATATTCTTTATCGAGACTCGCGCGTATCGATAATTACGGGAAGTCTTTATCGAATTTCCAGGCAAACATCGGTCGCTGTAATAAGAATACACACGTTCGTGTTGTGAGAGCAAATAAGTTGAAAGAATTCCTTATCGAAACAATAATATTACGATTGGAGCACTCTCGAGCGTCACTCGATTATTCTGGAAATTCTTATTCGCGTCACGTCGATCGTGTCATCTTTAAGTGCGTATGCGAGTAATTAAAATGAGGTAATCAGGGCGAAGGGAATTAAAAAATCTGACACAACGAAAGTGTCTTGTCGATTAAATACGGGTGAGAAAATTTCATCCAGCAACTATAATACAGCTAATATTATCTTCTTCTTAGCCGTAAACTTCCAAGTAACTAAGAAAATCACGATAAAAAATGTTATAAAAAAAAACAATGTTTTAACGACGAGAGCGTGGCGCGATAAAAGTTGCAATAAATAAGTTCAACAGTTTCGTGTCGAACAATAACTTTAACGTTTAACGCGGCATTGGCGATTAACAATTCATTTGCGATTTGCAATTCCGGGGGCGGAAGGCTCAGAGCTCCGTCTCGTCTCTGCGATTAAATAATTAAGGGGAGGCGGACTTGTGTATCGCCCGCGGGGGATCGTAACCCTCTTCCTCATCAATCAATATCAGCGAGCGACAGCGGCGGTCGCGGTAAACCAATTGCGAGGACCGCGATTGTTCGGCTTTATATCGGATTGATTGGTTCGCCCGTGGCTTCGTTCTGTCTTTAATGCCCTAATCTCGGAGCCATTAAACTCCCAAGTCGCGGCGCAGAGTATCTGTTCCGAATACAAGGCAGTCCAAGGTGAAGCGCGCAAAATTGATTTCGCTCAAGAGGCTATTATGCGATACACACGCTTCCGCGGGCCCGCGACGTACAACGGCCCGCTGTAACAAGCGAGCCGCTTCTTGGGATCAAGACCGAAAGTTTCAGCTTATTCTTCCAAGTTTTTTTCCCCGCCGCAAGCTCTTTTCTACTCTTGAATAATTCACGAATAAGAGTTTATTAGAGCAACAACTTATTTTCCCCTTGATCCTACAAATTACCTTCTTTTTCTACATTTCCCGTATACCTAATTCGTGCCTATTTTTCTTTTATTCAAGCATACATATTTAACCAATCGGAATTCTTCCATGTCGCCAGCGGTAATTAACAACGTCAGTGTTTTCTTTACCACACCTGGCGTCTTTAATAATACAGAAAATTTATTGCGACAAATATTACCTCGACCAGGGTTTCAACCTGGACCTCCGTCTCACCAATTCGACCACCGAGGCATGTGATAATATTTGTCGCAACAACAGTATAAAAATGTTGTCCACGCGTATATTTTCGACTTTTGCGAACTGCGCGCCGATAAGGGTTGTCACTGTCGAATACGCGATTTTTAAGTTTTCCCTCCCCTCTTTCCCAATTGCGTGGGAAACACCATGTTTGAGGTGAATAATCAACTAGTCAGAGTTCTTCAATGTCGCCAGCGATATAATTAACAACGTCAGTGTTAATTTTTATTTTACTGACCATATCCGGCATTTTTAACGATACAGAAAATTCACTGCGAAAAATATTACCTCGGCCAGGGTTTGAACCCTGGACCTCCCTGCTCTCTAGGCGGGCGTACATGCCTCAGTGGTCGAATTGGCGAGACGCTCGCCTAGGGAGGTCCAGGTTCATACCCCGCAAATTTTTTCGCGATAAATTTTCTGTATTATTAAAAATGCCAGGTGCGGTCAATAAAAACGCTGAAGTTATGCATATTTAACTTCTGCGCGCGTCATTCTTCGTGGGAGAAAGGACATTGCTGCCGCACTTTTATGTCACATTGCATAATTATTCGTGTTTTTATCGTAATTGCGCGCATTACTGTCGCCGCTGTTTGATAATAATTTATCAAATCGGCGAAGACGGAGATAAAAATAAGCAATTTCCTTTGTGATATTCATAGGTGCGCTGACGGTGAAAAGGCGCCTATACGAGCATGCGTGAAAGGTCTGCTAAGAGAATTGATAATACAACTGTCCCTTACCTTGCGGTCCATGGTAGCACCTTGTTGCCCTCCAAACTGATGCTTCGCAGCTCGTACTTGGAGCGGTGTCGCATCGGCGAAGCGGTCACCGCGTTCGCATGAGCGACGTTTTTCATGGTCTTCGTGGTGGGTCCGGAGAGCGCGTGCCTTCGCATCGACGTGCCTTCCTTCATCGATTGATTGATCGTCCGTCGTAGAGAACTCATTTTCGAGATCACTCTGTCACACCAATGTTGTTCACGAACCGACCGCGCGACCGTTCCCCATGCTCTTCGATCGCCGGACGAAGACGAATCGCCGGTGTCCTCGGTGATTTTCACGCTCACGGTCGGCGAAAATCTTCCAGCGAGCAGACGCACGTCTCGAGAGCAGCGGGCCCTTTCGTCACCAAAAACTTCTCCATTTAGTCCGCGTAATCTCCTCCCGCCAGGAAGCTCATCCACGCCGGATCCGGTCCTCCGCGAAGATCTTGGACGAAGAGTTCGGCGGAGACGGCGGCATCTCCAAACTCGAGTTTCACCGAAAAAACGTTCATGGGGTAAACGGATCCCTTTCGGTACTTATACGCGAGACTTTCTGAAACTTTTAAGCGGCTTCCTCTCCGTATAAACGGGCGAGCTCTGCTCGCTTCTCCCGGAATGGGCTCGGTAGAATTCGTCGAAGAAGATCAGTTCGTTAATCGAATCCCCCCTGTCCGTCGCGCAGAAAGACATCGCTCGCCTCGGCCACTCGTACGTCGCCGCTGCACTCGCGTTCGGCTTCCTCGCGGCGTCTCGCCAAGAGCGACGCCGTCGTCCCCGGCGCGCGATTCTTCCGGTCCTCCGGTGCGACCGTTCCGGTATCCTCGTCGAATCTACTTTCCGCGCCCTCCCGACTGCTCGCAAGTGCACGACGGGCTTATCCCGTACGACCGTAACTGGCCGCGCCGCTTTTCAACCCCACCATCCATCGCTCGCCACCATAACTCGCGTCGTCCGTTGCCGCTTTGCTCAACACCATGCAGCCCCACCATCGCCTCTCGGCACCCCACGTAGACACGTCGTCATCCCTCGCCGTGGATGCTCTCTTCTCGTGCGGCTCCTCCCGCCCCCCTTCGTCCCTCCTCATCGCGGTGTCCCTCTGTTCGCGCGCGGACGCGCGGCTATTAAACTATCGCTCGCGCCTCGCCGAGTCAATTAACGGCCGTCGCGGATGAAGCGGATGCTGCGAAAGCTGTCACTCCCCTATTGCGATTACCGTCACTGAAAGAGAATCTTCCGCGCGTCGCGCTTTTGTTCCTTTTCGGTAGCGCGCACCGGTGTCTGGCGGTGAAGATCGTACCGATGGGAATTGTCAGGACTCGCCACGACTTTCTTTGTCGCGTCGCGCGCTTTTCTTCGACGACGGATATTAACGGAGTAAACGACGGAGGGCCACTTCGTCAGAATTATTGGATCTGAGAAAGAACGATTTTTCCAGTGAACACCAGGTTACAGTTGCGTAACGTCGACATTATAATTTTCCGCTCAGCGATATAAATCGACCGATCTCTTTCGCAAGGTCGTACGTTGATTCCGCGCAATTATTGGATCCAAGAAGGAGCGATTCTCAGTGAACACCAAGTAACATCAACATTATAATTTCCTACTCAACAATATAAATCAACTAATCCCTTTCGCAAGGTCGTATCTCGATTTTGCGTAATTATTGCTTGTAAGAAAGAACGATTCCCAGTGAACGCCAAAGTAACAGTTGCATAACATCGACATAATAATTTTCTGCTCAACAATATAAATCGACCGATCTCTCTCGCAAGGTCGTATCTCGATTTCAATTCGTATCTGTCACTTGGCGTTTACCGGGTGGTTTACTTATGTTGCACTCCGTTGGAATATTCATATTACGTCCACGTTCCCGTCGGAATTTCTGGATTTAAGAAAAGAATTTTGGCATTACCAACGTCGTTCTGTCGAAATGATTCGGAGTAAAAGAAGCTGGTCACGTTCTTTCGCTTACGCGACGAACGTCGCACATTATTTCAAGCCGGCTTCTCCGTCGCGGCGGGGGGAAATTGAGATTAACAGGTTCAGTTTCGCGAATTCGCCAAGTTACTCTCGGTCCGCAGTCATTTCGGAGGGGTAGGTGTCGGACGCGCGGCGTAAACAGCGAAGTCGCGATCGTAACACGGGGAAATTATTCGCGAGCCCTACCAGGGTTCCGAGCGCGCGCGCGCGGCCGTCTATGCGTCGCGAAGGGTTACCCGTGCGTGAGCGATTGCCTACCCTTTAAACGAGTAATCGCGCACGAGCCCTTACTGCGCGTCAGTTATGCACGAGCTCACGCACCTGGGGATTCTCGTCGAGTCCGGCGCAAAGTTTGCGCCAAGAAGCGGCATTTTTTTTTATTTTTCGCTATTTATTCCCCCGTGAACGCGTGGAATAATACGCGCGTCACGTTTAATTGGATCTCCGCAGAAATATCCCGTAGAATTGGCGATCTTAATTTCGACAATCGGCACGTGAAATTCCCGAGCCGCTTTCCCCCGGGGAAGAGACTATCAAATTAATCCAAATTCCGCCGTTTCGCCGCGACCTTGCAACGCCCGACGTTAAAATGTCTCGCTAATTAAACTGCGTGTTGATTGTATAAATGAATTTTAATTGGCGTTACGCGGAAATAGATTGGCTATTTGCGATCGTCGCCGCCACTGATGGTGGCAATTAATTGAAACTTTCTATTTAAATATGCAAATATGTCAACGGAATTCAATTACTATTAAAATTTTTTACGCGCCGCAGCCCCGGCACGGGACACCGGCTCGTATCAAGCTGCTATCGATCGTTAAACTTAGGCTCTCGCACGCTTCACGTGTATACGAGTATATGCGTTGCAAAGATTATCGTTAGCCGCGGCCCCCGATTGCGATTCGCGTTTCGCCGGAGCTTAGCACGCCTCTCCGAAAGTAATTCCGTAGAAACAAGGTCTAATGAAAAATTTTATTCCGTCGCACGAAAGTACAGCGACGGGCAGAATGGTTGCGACACCTTTTCTAAGTGAGTTTAGAAACGCGCATTTGGATCCAGGTTTACGTTCCACGACATTTTCTCTGAAGAAAATCTTACTCGAGAAATAGATCGGAAATGGTTTCGGAGTGACCGAGTAAGATCTTCCTCGGAGAAGAAGATTTTGGAGCGTGCACTGAAAAAGAACTTTACGCTACCGTGGCTATAAATCGTGGTTTGCTCAAAATATTTTGCCGGCATAACTGTAGATTTCTAAAGCACAGCGAACGGTTTGCTGTCGCACCCAATACAATAGGCACAGTAGCGAAATATTTAGCTGTCACACCTAAAGCCAACGGCATACGATACTAGTTTTCCCACTGGATTGCTCACGAGAGCCAATGAGGATGCGCAGTTTTAACCCACCGGCACACGATTTACTATTTTTCCTACTGGACTGCTTGCGAGAGCCAATCAGAGTTTTAGCCTTAAGTCACCTGATCTAAAACTCTGCATCCTTATTGGTTCTCGCAAGCAATTCAGTAGGAAAAATAGTACCGTGTACCGTTGGCATTAGATCAGGTGACAGGCTAAAGCCGACGGCACACGATACTATTTTTCCCTACTGGATTGCTTGCGAGAGCCAATCAGAGTTTAGCCTTAAGTCACCTGATCTAAAACTCTGCATCCTTATTGGTTCTCGCAATTCAGTAGGAAAAATAGTATCGTGTGCCGTTGGGTTAAATCCTGATTGGCTCTCGTAAGCAATCCAGTAGGAAAACTCGTACCGTGTGTCGTTGGCTTCAATGTTAGCTGTCCATATTTCACAACGGAAATTTGGCTGCCACATGCAGTTCTTAGCTGCGGTAGCTACATTTTTCTTTCCGTGTAACTCCCTTCCAGATAGCATGCATGTCTAAAAGACATGTTTCAGACGGCGTTAAGTTGTCTGTTAGACACGTTTATTCATTAATGCCTGGACCTGCATTTTTATCATCATTTTTCTTACCTGTACAAATGACTGAGTTTCGGGCTGTATGTATGTACAGACTTCTATAGAGCTGTGCTTTTTTTTTAAGTTTACCCTCTCGTGGGAACGCCTTTCAACCCTTAGGTTATATCAGCGTGATATCTCTAAAAATTCCTTGAAATTAATGCTTAATTTTGATTAAACCCTGGATCCAACACCAGGCGCTTAAACTCCTTCAAGCGCTGAATTTTTTAAATTTTCCTCAACGGAAAAACATACGAGACGAGGGGCGAGATCGAACCGACGACCCTACCATTACTAATCCACTCGTGTTAGCACAGAGCTACACGTCATCGCAACATAGAAGCTGTGTGAACTGCAACCTGAAACCCATCGACGTATAGAGGGAATAAAGATTATGAAAATGTGAATCCTAGTAAAACTGAGGTCCAGGCATTAATGAATAAGACTGTACGTCTTAAAGTCGTCTTAGGGCCAAATGACTGGCTTATACCTTTAAGACAGCCTTAAGACAATGTTTTATGTCTTAAGCCTTTGTCTTGAAGTAACGCACAATGACTGTCTTACGTCTGAAGAGTACAAGACAGTCATTCTGCTCAGGCCCTAAGGATGGTATTACGCGTTTGTCGTGCGACAAATTTTTGAAGTGTGTCGACTGGCTGCGGGATAGTAAAATTCTCGAGTATCTAGACATTTTGTATCCAGCAGCCGAAAAATATCCGTACGACAAATGTAATGCCAGCCTTAAAGACATCTTCGTGACGTCTTTTAGACATTCGTTGCTATCTGGGCCGAGTCTAAACGCACGTTCCTAAGCTCATGTTGAAACAAAGTGTCGCAACCATTCTGTACATCACCGTGCAACGAAAGCTCCCGTTCCGTCGAATCTCGAGATAAAAATCGACCTGTCGAACGCTGCTCGCCGAGGAAAAGATTGTTAAAGGCACCTTAGTGGGTAACTTCAGTCATTAATCACGGGGTGACTTCGAATGCGATTACGCGCCGCTGCGAAACTCCGCGCTGCGAGAGAGTTTCCGTGTATGGAGTACGCCTCGTATAAACTTGTAATTAACATGCATGCGCTTTGAGCATCCATTCTATCCTTTTAAATAGCCGAGACGCGGCGCACCGGCGTCGCTGCGCGACGGCAAAGCATCTCGCGACGAGTGTACTTTGAATGAAACGTAAACTAGTTCGCGACGCGACGAGGACGGCAGAACCGCCGCGTCGAATATTTAAAACAATGATACGACGACGGCACGCGCGACGAGCGCGGCTAAATCGCGCCGCGCGCTCGAATTTTATCGATAAATTAAACGACGCCTGGCATCGAACCCGTCGAACGCGCGGCGATTCACGCGGGACGTGAGGAAATGACATTTAACGCGCGCCTCGCGCCTCTTGCTTACCTTCAAACGACACGTGTCCCCGAACGAACGCGCCACCGCGCTGATCCCCATCCGAGTCGTTTTACGTACCGACGCGTGTATCGCCGTTGCACGGGTACGCGGGAGGACGCGTGCCGCGGCGTTAAAAACGCGGCTCTCCGGGATCCCGCGCGTGCCGAGCTGAGGGCGGCTCGGGAAGCGCGGTCGGCGCCGGATCTCCTCCTCTCTCGCGGGAGGGAAGCGCGCGCCCCCGCGGATCCGGAGCAAGCTCGGGAACGACCGTGGAAGACTGCTCGATTCACGGCCAAGATAATCCCGCGAAGGGTAAACGCGGGCGCGCGAGAAAAACGCATGCGTCGATCCGCCCCGCATGGTCGAAGAAGGAAAGTACGTACGTACGTACGTAGCGCGGCGTATACACGCTCGGGCGGGCGAGCTTGTTTTCGGAAAAACAAGCGCAGCGTGTCGCGTTCCCCGTGGGAGCGAGCGAGACGGCCGGCGGCGCGCCTCGCCGCGTCTTTTTCCACTGGAGGATCGATCAAGGAGGACAGCGCGAAGCAATTATAGAGATTCCCTCGCGTGATCTGTCTCCTCTCCCCCTCCTCCCCGCCACTCCGTCGCTTCGCTCACCCCCTTGCGCTCCGTCTTTGTGTCCTCGCGGCTCTCTTTTTAGCGCGACCTCAGGATCATTCGCCGCGATCGCAGGAAGCTCCGCTCCGCCGATCCCGATGAATCCACCCGCGTTCCGCGCCCTGCGGAATTCTTTCCGCCGGCCCGTAATTAATTTGGACGTTCTCCCTTGATTGTTCCTCGGGCGAGCAGTCCCGGACGAGTCCTCGCGGGCGATGAGATCCGATTATCGGACGAGAGACGCCGCGCTTTATCCCCTCCGAATGCCATTTCTTACCTTACCCTTCTCTCGCGCCCTGTCTCTCTCTCTTTGACACGAAACGACAAGTGCATTATTGAGTGGCACAATTTGCGCGCCCGTGTTGCGCGAAATGTGTTTGACAGATACAATTTCAACTGAACTCTGCGCACTGTCTTCATATTACGTTTTGTACGTACATTGCATCTGAAATTCAGATCATTTCGTGATTTTCCGGGCAGTCTAGCCAGGGGTGTTTATTCAATGTCGCTTAAGGGGATGCTGGAGTGATTCTGCACTTTCGCACCTTTTGCACTTAAAACTGTCTGTTTCGTGGAAAGATTTGTGTAATACACAAATTAAATGGCACGTGTACAGATGATCGAAAGCAGCTTGCTATTCCGGCTAAATTAAAGAACAATATGACATCACTGAAACTAAGTTTGTAAGTCTAATAAAAAATAATAGTGAGCAACACATACATACAGTACATGTAGTATGTGTGTTGCTCACTATTATTTTTTATTAGACTTACGAACTTAGTTTCAGTGATGCCATATTGTTCTTTCATTTGGCCGGAATAGCAAGCTGCTTTCGATCTGTACACGTAAGCCATTTAATTTCTATATTAC
>NW_011967120.1:151607-158698 GCF_000949405.1 Vollenhovia emeryi | reverse complement strand
AAAGTACTCTTCTGAGATCGAAAGAGGAGTTCCTCGTAAACAAGACGCGCACTCCGTGCAGATATACGCCGGATCTCTCCGGTAAACTCGCCGAGTTTATTCGGCAGTAAAAAAAATAACAGTACAAACCTCTGTTTTTAGTAATCAATTTTATTAATAGCCATGCTCTCCGAACACGCTCAAGGATCGTGTTACACTTTCCATTTGTTCGCGCGGGCCCGATCATCCCGTCGGGCCTGCGCTGTTTTAACATAACTTCGACCACACGTCGTCGAGCCATGTAGATTAATCTTCCGCAGAGTAATATGAAGCGACGGGAGTTACGTGATTTACAACGTACTTGAACACGCGGTTCGTGAGCCGTCGGTATTTATTAGCGGTTGCAATTTAGGAATTTAGCCCGGGCTTACATATCCACCGCGTATCGACTCATCTCTTTCGCACGTTTGTATCTCGATGTGTACGCAATTTCTGGTTTTTGTATTTAAACACTCATTGGCCTAGTTTGCACCGTGTTTCGTTCGCGCAACCTGAACTGTACCTTGACTCAAAGTAAGCTTACGAATGAAACGTTTACACCATTTCCGGCTATAATACTTTCAGGTCGAATATAGATAACATATGGGTAAAAATTAAGTTTAAATGTGAACGCCTTTAATTGAATGTCATCTCTTTAAATTTGAGCAAGTTTAGGCCACCAGCGTTTACATGCGTTACATCGCGCGACCAACATCAGGTCAGGGCAATCGGAAAAGAGACCTGGTCCAAGCCAGGTCGGGTCATTTAACAATTGTTTACACCGTTACAACCTATCGTGAATAGAATCGTATATAAGGTATTGGCAACGACCTAAACGCACGGTGTAAACTAGGCCATTCTGGACCAGAATGAACGTTTAAGAACAAAAGCTGAAAATTGCGTAAAATCGAGGTACGATCTTGCGAAAGAGATTAATCGTTATCGATCAATAACAACGAATGTATTGTCGTTCGCCATCTCTTATCAGACGGTTCTCTCTATTCTTCTCCTTCTCAATCTGATCCCCCGTTTCGTTATGCTCCATTTTGCTCGCGCCTACGCGAGCTCTCGGTTGAAATGTTACACGTGTACAGCAATGGACAGAATGGTTGCAACGCATTTTTTTCAATGACTTAAGGAATGTACATTTAGATTCAAATTTACGTTCCAAAACACTTTTTCCCTGGGAAAAGGTTTACTCGAGAAATAAATCGAAAACGCTCAAAATGATTTCGAAATGACCGTCGAGTAAAATATTCCTCAGAGAAGACGATTTTTGGACGTAAACCTGAATCTAAATGCGCGTTCCTAAAATTCTAAAGTCATTTAAAAAAAATGTCGCAATCATTCTGTCCATCACTGTACACCCAAGTCGAGAAAATCGAACGATCCAAATGCAAATCGCACCAAATGGTACCATCTTATGCCCCTCTCGAAACCATATACAACTTTTGCCTGAAACATTTTTGTTTGCTGGACTTAGTTTTGAAATATTTTACTGTTCAAGTTAAAATGGAACACTCTATATATATATATAGATAAGGCATCTCTCTCTAGGAGTTATCAGTTACGTTAATTGCTAACGATATAGCGCGCTATTCCGCCCGATAAAAGCTTTCAACGCGTCGCTTTAATACGACCATTTCACGTTAACCGTATTGCCGTAAAGTTAAATACAAGCGTTTCATTAATTTCTCTTATCTCAGGCATCTCGTCGCCTTTCTTCGGCATCGAATCCCGCTCGCGACAGCGACTCCTCGTTGGAAGACGTTCTGAAAACTCGATGTAATCGACGTCAAGATAAATACTTTGACGTTGATAACGCTAGTTATATAATTTCTCGATGTGATTTATTACCCCATTATCCGCGCTTAATATTCCTTTCGCGCGCACTTAATGTTTTATTCATCGATTTGCGTATGCGCTTGATGTCGGTCTCGGTATTCCTTCCGGCATTCCTTCTTCAAATTATGCATAACTTTATTATCGATTTTGATTTACAATTACATGTATAAGGAAAGCGTCCACAATGTGACTGTTTGCTACGCATCGTGCTCTACAAAATTCGTAGAAAATCACGCGCTTAATGTAATATCGTGTAATATCGATTCCCTGGTTAGATTTATGTCGTCGCAAACAATTGTGTCAGATCGGAACCATCGAATGCGAAAAACGAGCTCTTTATTCGCCCGTCGATCGCATTAAATTGTGCACAAGCAGGAAGTGGCATCGATCGTTTTGTCACTGTTACTTACCGTTAACTTTGTATTACAATCAAACGTCATAGCGTATAAATTATAACACAGCGTACAGTCGACTGTCGGTACACGATTGCGATTGCAAACAAAATAATACAGCCGTGAATTCCGAATACCCTAAGGGACTATATGCGAATAGGTGCTGCTATATTGCGACTTGCGATACTTCACATTATTGCATTAAACATCCGCGCAAATATCCCCTCTAGAGATAAGCTCGAAGTTCGACGTTATTCCAATCCGCCTCGCTCGCGAATCGGAGCCTGCTAATTTTAATAAGCGCACGCAAGCAAAGCGAAGGATAATATCATTGCTTGGTGGCAGGCGTTTGCCAAGATGACGATCGCCGGGGAGATTCCGACGCGACTTTACGTACGTACCCCGTGATTTGTCAATGGAGTCTGCAAGTTCCAAACTCTCTCTCTCTCTCTCCCGTCTTGCAGCTCGGGGACGCGGACAACTTCGTAAGCTTCTAATGACTGCGCGAGGCTGGCGCGGAGAGAGTCACGCGTAGTTTTAAAATTACGTGTGAATATACATTAGCCATAAGCTTACGTAATTACAAATGTACCTATCTATACGCGCGAACGTACCGTGCCGGTCGATACGTATCTCGGCCGAGCCCGGGTACTCCGACGAAATACATTAAAATCGGAAGGGTTGCTTAAGAGAAGGGGGGGAGGGGGTGGGGCGGGTGGGAGAGGAGCGGGGACGGGATTAAGGTAAATGTTCTCCAAAAGTTCTAGCTATCGTTTGAAGCGTATTACCCAGCACCGTGTGTTTCGTTACCTACTTAAGTAGACTATTATCGCAGTTGTACCGCAAAACGGGGGTGTTTTTAGTTGTGAGAGCTACGTGTTGTCCCCTACGATCTCCCGAGGGAGATCTCCCGGTCTATCGAATGTTAGGAAGCCGAGGACAGGCTGCGTCGCGCATACAGCATGCCCTCTCGTACATGATTACGCTATATTATTTATTGTGTATCCCATCCTGTAATTTTCTTTTTTCCTTGAATTACTCCCTGTAGAATCGAGCCCGTCGATTAATCCATTGAAGCCCGTGACTTTTGGAAGAGCCGTCGAGTTATCTCGATGTATATCTCGCCGTATGACAGTTTCTCCGAATTGTCACCGCTGACAATTCTACGGCTTAAGGAACGTGCGAAACTGCAAAAGTCGCGCACAATCGCTCGGATGCGACTATCGATATAAAGAAAGGTGACGAATAGGCTTGAATGGCTTAATTTCTGCAAACTGTGGGTGATTTTGCAACGGTGCTCTTGCCAGCATCTGCAGACCCACTCGCGTCGAGATCGGGACCAGGTAACTAACGCGGTCTGCGTCTCGCGTTACGCGAGTGACGTGTGAAGAGGGTGGCGACCGAATTCTCCAAATTTCGGGATATCGTGACAGAGACGAGATCCTGACGTCGGCGGGACGGAGACGGATCCCCGAAACTGGGACAATTCTGCATTTGCGCGGTTGAGCGTGAGTCCTCAGGCTGTCGGGGCCCGAGGACGAAATCGGCAGTGAGCGGCCATGAGCCACGAAGGAAGTAGGGCAGCGGTATAGCCGACGTATGTAAGAACGCGAAGAAAGAAAACGGCGGGCTAGCCGCTACAAATAAAGCGCATTTTACACCGACAATTGCGGAACGTTGTCCCGTCGCTGCCGCCGCTGCTGTGTGCAAGAGAGTACGTGTGCATCGCGCCTCATTCTTGGCAAGATATCGATCATATCAGGACGTTCCGGGTCGAGAGCAAAACAAACGCGGCCTGCACTCGTGATGCGCCAGTCACACAGCATCGACCGAAACAGTGTTTGTAAGAAAAACACGAGCGGTGCCCGCATAAATCATAATCCATCGTATTGTGGCTCGCGATGGGGTAAAAAAATTAAATGAAACGGTGTGAAAGTTGCGAATGATTAAGATGAAAGCCCTACCGATCCTTTGACGAATCTCCTTTCATTTCGCGGTATTCCTTGGACTTTCTGAACGGCACGTTTTTTTCCAAACATTATTTCAAACGCAGAAAATTTGCTAGACGACGCTAGACTGGCAAATTCTAATTAAAGAAATTTATTGCGAAAAATATCACCTCGGCCAGGGTTTGAACCTGGACTTCCCTACACTCTAGGCGGGCGTCTCACCGACACTCAGTGGTCGAATTGGTCTAGCAATTTTTCTACATTGGTTAATCATGTACTGGCGTCAAAGGATTCTTTACTTTATTTAAAATGTAAAATCTATTAGAATCTCGGAGTTAAAATTTTAATTCTCTCTCGCCAGAATTTGTTAAAACATCGTGAATCTTCGGAATGCAATGGTTGTATCCGTTGATACAATTTGCGAATGAACCCGCTTCGAGTGACCAGTCTTATTGTATATTAAAAGACTCGCTGCTCAAAGAATTATAAAAAGAAATGATTGGTGACATTACTGGTGACAATAAGCAAACTCTCCTCTCGTCGAAAAGAAATGATCTCAAGGTGTTTGATTTCGTGCGGACGGTACGGTGTTGCCCCTATTGTCGACATTCATCCCTAATAACTCTACTCAGACCTTCGTCGAGATCCAGGAATGTCATCTCCGCAAAGGATTCGAGGTAAAGACCGAGAATCTGTGATCTGTTTCGGAAGCGCTCAGATCTGCATCTCCGGCTCGGAATTGTTGTCGTTGAACCAGTCCGAGGCCCTCTGGCTTTCCGTCACGCGCACGCTGAGCTCCCTCTCGGTGTACCGGCTCGATCTCGTGATGGACGGGCCCCGTCTGTGCTCGTCGAAGGAGGCGAGGACCTCCAGCCTGTCGCCCCTCCTGATCGCCCTGGGTGTCGTCTCCACCGAGCTGACGCCGTCCTCCGTGGTCGCCCATGGCGGCAGAATGCCGGAGGGCATGCCCCAGTGCTCGGTGAATTCCGAGCCCGATCTGGCCAGGCTGGGCTGGCTGAGCGATCTGACCAGCGAGTCCGCGCCTTCGAAGGAGCTCAAGCTGGTCAGGTCGTCCCTGTCCATCCGGGCGAAATCGCGGACGGTTATCTCGGACATCGACCTCAGATCGGCCTCGCTGCCAACTCCGGCTCCCCGCGAGCGAATAGAGCCGCCCGGTCGGCGTGGACGGCCGATGATCTGTCCGGACATGGTCGTGGCGGACTGCGACGTCTGCAGATGATGGGTGCCTAGGGTGCGCGCCGAGCTGCCACCGTCGCTCTCGTACTCGTACAAAGTGGGAAGGGAGGAGCGTCTGGATCTGGTGTCCCACTCCGACGACTTCGACCGCTTGTACCTCTGCCCGTGGTTCTTGCCGTGGCTGGAGGACGAGGTGGAGCCGGTGTGCGTCGACGGCGGACTCAGGATCCGGATAATCACGTCCCACTTCGCCGGCGGGAAGAGATTGACGTATCTCGCATCCTTGCGTATCAGCTCGTAGTCCTCCTTGACCACCGCCTCGGTTAGCAGGGTCCGCAGCGTGCTCTCCGTCGTGATGATCTCGCGCCACTTGGCGCGCTCTTCCTCCGTCAGCTCGGTGGCGTAACGCGGCTCGAGGACGCGCGCCAACCTGGTGTACCAATCGGCGTCGGCGTCGTCGAGGGAACGGCGCGCGGCGGGTGGCGGCCGGCACGGGATCTCGGCGCGCGTGGTATAAGTCGGCTCGATGTTCACATCCGGCTCGTCGTCCGCTAGATGGTTCGTCGGCTCGTTCGTAATGGTCAAATTGGAAGCCGAGCTAACGTCGGAGAAGTTCTCCCATTCCGGCGGCGGCGGCGGCAGGTCCTCCGTCGGATAGTTCCTGATGGTGACGTCCCATTTCAGATCCGGCAGCGGCTGAGACCTGGCGCGGTACTCGGTGATCTGGCGACTGTGACGCTCCACGTCCTCGATCGTCTTCTTCTCCGTGACGGTGCGCAGGAACACGTCGTCCACCTCGTGGGTCGTGATCTCCGGACGGCGGGGCGCGACTACTTGCGGCTCGACCAGCGGCTCGGCCATTTCTTCGCGCAAGAGACGATGCTCGCGGTGTTGCACGGCGGTATGGGTCGTGGTGGTGGACGTGGTAGGCACGATCGGCGGCGGCGGCGGCGGGGTCGGCGCCAGGATGCTCGCCACTCGGTACTTGGCGTGCGAAGAGTCCGTCACCTCGGTCAGCGAGCGGGTTTCGGTTGTCGGCGACGGGATTTTCTCCTGGATCACGGTCTCCCTCTCCGCCTGCTTGCGTAAAATCCTCGAGTAGACCGGCGGCGTCTGCTGCCGAGAGATGGTCGAGACGGACGACGGTGGTCCGTGAAGCTCGGGCACGTAGGAGAAGGTCGTCATTCGGTAGGGCGCGCTTTCTAGCGAGCGAGAGGTCTCCTCTCTCTCCAGAATGGTCGTCAGATTCCTCTCGAGGGCAATGCTCGCAACGTCGGATTCCGATGGCAACGGGCTCGGCGGCGGCGGTGCCCTCTTAACCCGCATCTGCACGTCGAACTTGGGCTCGATCGGGATGGCCACGGGGTGTCGCGGCACCACGATCCTCGAAGCGTTCGCGGCTGTCATCGAGGAGGTCTCCACCTCCGCGGCAACTGTCTCCGAATACAAGGAGCTCGAAGTACGCATTTCCACTTGGCGCTGGACCTCATGATGGTCCACGAATGCTTTGTTGTCGTAGGATCCGGCGGAGGATACAGGCAGCGAACGTTCCTCATCCACCTGTAAAACAGACGATCGAATTTTTATTTGCTATTTTGTGGACTAACAAACTATTCGCGTAATGTTCCTTAATTTCTTCATACAGCGATTTTGAGATTCTCGACGAAAATACTTTTAGGGCTGTCGTATA
>NW_011967120.1:119670-150111 GCF_000949405.1 Vollenhovia emeryi | reverse complement strand
GTTGTCTTAGGCCGGCCTACCGCCCAATTCGAGCGCGTGGCAAGATGTGATCGCCCGGCGATCGATATTGCTATGCGCACATCTCGCCACGCGCTCGAATTGGGCGGTAGGCCGGCCTAAGACAACGATTTTTAATAATTAATTACTCGTTAACTATTACGAAAATTGCAAAATGGTACAGGACTTTTCCGTTCATCTCGATCCGTTCTACCTTCTCAAAAATTTTGTCGGATATGGAAAGACTCACCCTGTATAGTTAGTTAATGAGAGGATTGCTACAAGCAATGCTTTAACAAACTCTGTACAATCATCCGTCTTGTTAGACAATTATCGGGACTCGCCTCGGAGTGGCTCTCGCTTGGGTAATCGCTCGGCAGTGTGTCCGAATGCTCGATCACCAGATTCGCCTCGCTACCAGAAGTGGACACGGCCGCGTGAAGAAGAGCGTGCGCCCGCGGTATCTTCAGACCCTCGAACATCGTGATGTTGCTCAGGGACGAGCCGGAGAGCTTCGTTATCTCGGAGCCGGTGCCGCTTTCGAACGGATGTCGATGGACCACGCGCACGTTTCGGCGTTTCAGGCACATGTAGGAGCAGCCGAGGCCGAGCAGAAGTAACGAGAGGAACAGGATGGCGCAGATGATCAGCAGAATCTGGAAGCCTTTCAGCGGCGGTTCGGTCACCGACGCGGGCGTCAACGTGGCCATTCTGCGGACGAGAATCAGATTAGAGCGGGATGCACGCGACCCCGGGCGAGGGAAGCAACGTCGACGTTAGATGCTGCTGGTTAGCGGTGCACGGAGGTGACCTATCTCGCACCTATCCGCAGGCATAATCGGACCGCGAGGAACAAAGGCGCGCATTATCGTGGCATGTTCTGGACGGGGAGCGTTAACTCCTTTATTCGGTTCATCCGACGCGGCGAGATGGCGAACGCACGTTGCACGCAGAAATATTGAACGCGGTCTTCATTGATGCGTAAAAGATTAGGTGGTGGAAGGAAAGACTGATGTAACTTGTTTTATTCAATGTCGATGATACACGTCGTGTGAAATTCGATTTTTCGCGTTGGCGATAGTAGTTGTCGATATGTCATGTGGCAATAATAATTGATGGCTTTCTTAGCAGACAGGATATTCTGTTATTTCGAGAATGTCGATCTTAAATGGATTACTTAACAATTATTTTAAGTACATATCTCGCTATTGAGACTCGTTCTTTATCAAATTATATCACTAGCTGCGCTGAAACACAGCGCATGCAAAAGAATTACGTTGAGTACTTTCTAAAAAAGTATCGCCTCTTCGAAAAAGAACCGCGCTTTGATCATAAATTCGATATCGCTTACTACAGCGTCTATTTCAGTAACATTTTATCGTAAAATTTGAATTATTCAATCGACATAAAAATAATTTATGCATAATTTAGTTCATTAAGAATTTCAATGTTCGGTTAAGGGAATATTCTAACAAATATCTTACAATTTTTCTATGAAACTACTTGATAATACACTTTCTCGCGATAACAATTTCAACGAAGGATTCTTACATGCTCTCTGGCGGCTTAGGAGGCGCCGGTGCCACGGGTGGTGGATATCTGCAAACTATAGTGATAACCTCGTCCCCGTCCATTTCTAATCCCGGATGAAAGCGAACGACCACATTATTGGTGAACACGCGTAGAGGATCTTGCTTTGTACCGCATCCTGAAATATAGATCATTTTTATGCGATCAAAAGATAAATTCGTTCCGTAAAAATGAGAGCGCTTTAAACGCAATAACTAAAATATGATTATATTGCAAAACGGATAATCTATAATGTAGAAGTAAAGTAACCGGTCTAAAAACACTTGAAGCGATATCAAATTCAGGTTTCGTCCCGTTTGTTTTAAATGAAAGTTACGTAAAATTATTTTATACGTTTAAATTGGATCGAGGATAACTATATTATTACGTGTTTATGATCTACTGTCTTGTTACTTTTTTAAATTGAGCAATAATAATGCTCGAGACTGATCAATATTTGGCGCGGACAGTTGAGCGCTGCTCTAGCGAGCCGAAGATCTGAGTTCGAATCCAACTGAAAATTTTTATTCGATTGTCACCTCTTGGAAAGAACTGATAACCTGAGAGTGTCTTACAACTAGTCCCACTACACACCCTCAGAAAGGATTTCTGGTACTGAGACAAAACATATTTTTGACGCGTTTATAATTCTCACAACCTCATTTAGTATAAAAATAAGACAATAAAGAAATAAAATCAATAATTCTTATTCTCCTCTAAAATGTAGAGATTGTGACCCTAAGGGGAACTCAATTAAAGATTATTATTATTATTACAACGCTCAAAAATCGGGCAGGTCTGCCTCTGGTGAACAGGTACTCGCCAACACGGCCTGGCAAACGTGTTTTAATATGCGTTTTTATGTGCCAACTCCTCCCAGAAAAAAACCATGCCGATAAGCGTGGAGACTCCTGGAAGAAGCTTAAAGGAGTGGACTGAGATAGAATATTCTATCAATTGGCTGAGAAAGATTAAAGTAAAACTTATGTCATAAATATTTCTGGATAGTCTTTGTAAAACAATGTGAAATAATATATCTAATTAAATAAAGTGAAATCAAAATTTAAAAGTCTCCGTGACACCTTTAGAAAAATTGTTCAATCCGAATATCACGCAAGTGGGTCTGCTCGGAAAGATTATATGAAAAAAATAGTCTTGTTATCTATACTATATCATAGAATTACCGTTTCTTCAAAAAATTTTTTGGAGACTTACTTGCACGATGCTCGGATTGAGTAATTTTTCCAAAGGTGTCACAGAGACTTTGGAATTTTGGTTTCACGTGCAATTATTACATATATTTTTACATCGCTTTTCAGAGACTATTAGGGGAAAAGCGGTATTTTAGAATATTCTATCAATGGCTGAGAAAAACAATACCGTACGCTGCGAGAGTTTAAATTAAATTTAAATTAATACGTACCCTTCAGAGGTAGTTCCAATTTGGCGGTCGTCGCGCCCCGTCCTTTGAATATGCAGGCGCTGTTGCGATCAAAGTCGGCATAGGCCACTCCGTAAAACGGTTCCTCAAACTTAAGCTCGACTTCCATGCTACCCTGCCCGCAATTCAGATAGGCTTTCGTTCGATTCAGAAATATAATCGGCGAGATGTCGTCCAGCTTGGTGACTTTGCCGTCGAGGACCGTGCTCGGCGGCAGTCCCGGCTGATACTCGATGCTGTTGCCTTGCGACGCATAGTTGCTCTGGGACAACGCAATCGGAATTGCCGTCCAGAGCAGGAGTATCAATTTTGGCAGCATCTACAATGAGAGAATATTAAACTGACTTATCAAAAAATTAATTGGCTTGATATAAAAAACTTGAACATACAATGAAGGGGATCATTGTGATAATATAATCAAAGAATAACGATGTGAGAGCGATGAAAGTATCGATAATTAATTACAGATATGGTACATTAGTTAAACGAGAAAGAATGTTACATATTAAAAGATCTAGCGACAAAATTAATGAGCTCGCACTCTTGTTCTTTTACTATAAAATATTCCTTTTCATAAAACACACGCGGTATCACATATGTATCGCAATGTGATATAATACCACGACATACTTCGGGAATAAATGTATGCGGGGAGAATTTTCTTTTCAAATTTACTCTGAAAATCATGTAATCGTGGCATTTTCAAGGACTTTGTGAGTTTGTCGAAATTTTACTAGTAAAATGCATACTAAATACAGTTGCTAATAAAACGTATGATAAAATTTCAAAAAATTCTCATAAAGTCCTTTAAAATCATGCAATCGTGAGACAACAGGACTTTATGAGGGTTTTTGAAATTTTACCATACATTTTATTTGTAAAATTTACTGTAAAATGTAGGGTAAAATTTCCAAAAACTCTTATAAAGTCGAAATGCCACGTTGTCCCACGATTACGTGATTTTCAAGACAAATTTTAAGAGAAAATTCTCTCCGTGTAGAAGTCGTCGCTTCTTAGTGGTCCTTTCATGATTCTGAATAAACAGTCGTAACCCGTAATAATTTCATAACGATTTTATTATAAGACACGGCACCACATCCATTTCGCAATTAGCTTAATTGACGCTATAACGAGTTCTAATAACAAATGCGACATTGCATGTATAATATGTACTATAAAGATCGGTATCACGGTTTTCTCAGGTATCATCTGAGAAGCATGAGGAAACAACTCGACTATCCACATTCCCACGGACGACTTCCAGAACATGAGTTTTCCTTCGTATGTCTCGGCTACGTCATTGTTTAGATTCATCGCTCGATTCACGTGGGACTGTACACACGTAGGCAGTTTGACCACCGTAACGCACGTCTCGTTCTCCATACAAAGGTGTACCGACAGTCGCGCGTTCTTTTCGAACTGCAAATGCAGAAGCAGCATCGAGGCCAGCATCCATTTCTTACTGTTATACCGATATCACTTTTTTTACAGGGTTGGGAAAGTTACTTTATAAATGTATCTAGTTACAGTTACAGGTTTTTCGTTGAGAATGTAACTATAGTTACAGTTACAAGCTGTCAATTCTGATAAGTAACGCGTTACAGTTACTCAAAAAGTAACGAATCGTTACTTTGCAGTTACTTTCTTGGAATAGAAATAAGAATATCAAATCCGCATTTGAATTGTAAAGCGTCAATGAAGGCGTTTATGCGCAAATGCGAAGCCTAATGCGATCTGCGGAGGTTTAAAAAATATATAAAGTAACTATTAAATTAGTTAAAGTTATCAAAGAAAAGTAACTGTAACTTCGTTACAAGTAACGAGTTACTTCCCAACCCTGATTTTTTATTATAAAAACTTTGAGACACGCAAAACGATTCATCTTATATTTCTCTTAGAAATGCCATTTGTCCAGCTCGAATTCCACTTCGTCCCCGTATCATTTTGTTTCGCAGCGCGATTCTGTGGATATTTAACTTCTTAGAAGTCGCGAGAGACGGCGTCTGACCGAATATTCACCAGACGCAGATTAATTAAAAATCCGTGGGAAAAGTTGTGAGCCGAGAAAAGAGAAGAACTAACGTTTTCGGTTCACCCTGTACGGTACCTGGGGACGTCGCCCTTAGTTGGCGACTAGGCTGCAGTTGCACTCAACTGGAGCAAAGAGAAAGCCGTTATCCGTCACGATATCTCCATTCGGGATGCAGCACGGATAGACGCGGATTGTAATCTTCGATGTTTGACGTATCGATATAATCGCATCGAAACACCGGACGATAAAGATAAACGTTCCGCGAGCTACAAGCAAGTGATTGGCGAACGGTAACGCTCGTGTTCTTCTTTCCTCGTGTTCGTCGTTAGAAAACAAAATGCAGATGACATATTACAAGTGTAATGATATACGAAACGATTATATCCGGATGGTCGCCGCCCCTTGAAAGTGCTCACCTCGAGATACTGTTACGCTCGCTGTTACGCCGCCGGTAATTGCACTAAGCAAACGCACAAATTATAGGGATTACTGCACGCGTACAGAAATGTGTATCGCGCGCCTTCGCGTTGCAAACGCCCGTATCCGCGCGGCGCGGACGCGCGTCGTGAAAACGCCAGACGACGATACTCCCGGTGATAATAGATTCCCGCGTGAATCATTTCACTGGCCCCCGTCGCCGTCGCCCGCGGAATTCGCGATTCCGCGCGCGCCGGGCATTACCGTTCGGCCGCAAAACTGGAATTATAACGCCGCACGTTGCTCGCTGCCGTTTAGCTGCGCGTGAGAAACTCGCGTTTAACTCGTGCCGCACCGCCTCACATGCTCGCCACGTCGAGCGCGAGAAAATGTTGAAAAATAATCGTCGAAACTGTACTTCCGCCCAAAATCCGCACCGACAGCCTCATCTCGGTGTCACTGTGCCGCCGTTATTCAAAAACAAAGAAAATGAGATCAAGATCTCGGACAGTTAAACGGGCAAGAATTGACGCGCGGTGCACAGACGTTGAAAATAAAAAGTGAAATATATGCAAATAATTTAATAATGTATTCTAAACATTAATTAATAAAAATACTAATACGTAGATGTTAAATTAACAATTATGCTTTCACCTAAACGATAAAGAATATCGCATAGAATACGCAAGTTGCGTATCGAAGTTTCTAACTGGCGTCGGAGTTTACACACGTGCCGAAACTGTCACCTGTTATTGATCTTTATATTGGCTTTTTTGCTCGCTGATAATTTTGTCTTTTGATATCTTATGTATAACAAGATATTACATACATAATAATTAGCTGATATTAATGAGATTATTAATAGCAAATTTTGAACTCTTTTACTTGCAAATTATTTAATACTTTCTGTAATAAAAATTTTAATGACGGGGAGTAATTATTCCACTTCAAAATAATTATTGAACGTATCTGCGGTTAAATTTAAATATAAGCTTATTAAAGAAAACAATTTTTAGTTGTCAAATTTGTTTTCGTTTTATGCAGAAATTAGATTGTAATTTATTATTATTACCTTTTTGTCAAACTTTTACGTCAGGAGATGTAATGAAAATGCGTGACTTTAATAAGCCGGGAAAACAAATGCGTCGCCACATTCTCCACGGCGACGTTATTTCATTCTCTCGGTTTATTAAAAAATTGAAACAAATTTTTAACTTATTAACGTCTCGCAATATCACTCGTTGAAATTTCGCAGGAGTAATTTCGCGTAATAATTCACGCGATACTTTATAAAGTATATAATAATTCAACGTAAAGAATTTTACGATCACATTGAAGCGGGCTCTTTAAATAGACGCGTTTAAATTTAATACGCGACGGCCCGTGCGCCGGAATTAATTTGCGATGCGAGGAATAGAAAATTTATTCGACACTCATATCGGAACGTTAAATATTTTGAAGTTAACGGATTGCCTGGCGCACGTCCTTCGCGCCGCACGACTTGTTTACACGCGATTACCTTGTGTCATTCGCGCGGCGTCACTCGAGCCGGCAGGCAGCGATGCGATCCGCTCCGCGCGTCGTCGCGTTATTATCTCTCGAAGCGCGATTATTCTTTCCTAAATAACTACAACGTCAAATTCGCAACAATAATCTCGCGCGATTAATTAATACGTCTGACAACTGTGCCGACAACGCGGTTATTTAAGCAAACATCTCACGCGATTTACTCATTTAAAATAGAAACCGGAGCAACGGGAAAATTATAAATTGATTTATTTGTGAAACTTACGGGTGACGAATGTTTCTTCAAGAACGTACTCTCGGGTATAACTCGCGCTTTATTGAACACCTCACCGATCTAATTTGCCTATTCCCTTATCCGATTAGCGGGAAGCCACGTCGCATCGATTGTCGACGATTAATCTGATAAAGAATAGAATATTTGGTAGTAATTATTTCGAATCTATGAATATTTTGTCTTTAACTTAAGTCGTATACAATAGACTTTCACAACTTAAGTTTTCCTCTGCCTTGTCTTACGTCTACGACTAATTGTAAGATGGACTTAAACGTTTACGGATCGTTTTCTGCCATCAGCCTTACTTGCGAAATGAAACGGGCCGACGCGACGTCGAGTCAAGTGACAGCGCGACGCGTTTGATTAGTAAATGCTCTATCGCAATTAACTCCGGCGTTTTAACATTTACCAATCGCGTGGCATAAATTCGGCGTTACATTGTTTATTGAAGCTCTCGTACGTTCGTCGCGGTTTCGTCGCTACGACGTATTTAACCGGCTGTTCATTTGGGGAACGAATTGTCAGGCAAATCGTAGCTTGATATTATCGTACCTTTGCTATGTCATTTTTCGCGATGTAATAGAGTTGCATGTTTATTGACACCGCGGATGCCATGCAAAGTATTGTGCGACTATCTCGGGACGATCGTTATTAATCCCTTTTGTGTTTTCGCGAGTGAGTGTTGTGTGAGTGACTCGAAATAATAACGAAGACACGAAGAATCAAGAGAGGAGGAGGAGGAGGAGGAGCAGGAGGAAGCATCGGGCAACGGCGGAGCAACCAACAGGGTGAGTGACTCATTATTTATTATTTCATTTGTCACTCTCGGAATTAATCACTTTATACGCGCGGCACAATTATTTCTCGAAACATTGCTTATTTACGGAGCTGTATTTTAATTTACAATTAGAACGTATCTATTTAGTCGTTACAGGTCAGCGTTACGGCTCGCGCATCGTATCGGCTGGCGACGAAATTTATTCCTTTGATTCGAGCTGACAAACTTGGAAAAAAGGCTCCCTTTCACCTGATTTTCAAAATACGCCATTAAAGTGTCGTACGACGGTTGCGAGACACCCAGTGTGAAACAAGGCGTAAAACCGAAAGACGTATTCGAAGGAACATTATCGTGCTATAAATATGCGGAACGGCAACCTAAATGTCGGACTGGCTATCAATCGTTAGCATTATGTAAAAATAGATCCCGGTTATTTATGCCGATACTCATCCCCGTGCCTAAAATAAAACTTGCTATAGGCCTAAATTGCGGCGAGTGCATAATTCAAGAGTAATCGATTAGAGTGACGGGTGGGATGGGCCATTTATTAAATATCGCGGATAAAGATAGTCACAGAGATAGCTAAATTAATTATGGTGGATGCGTTATACATGTATAAGTTACATCGAAAGCGATTAGTAAAGCACCTTGAGGCGCACAACGCTACAAGTAGAGAAAGAATAACGAAATACAGACCCTCTCACATTTATTGCTCTTTTTGCAGACGCGTTGTTTGATAAACGATTGCGAAAATTCGGCGAGTTTTTATAACTTAAGAGGATCCTTCAGCCATCTTTTTAGCCGACACAGTCAAATATAGTTTTTGCGCTTGTAATTCTTTTTATTAGCTTTTGTGCACAAAATAATATCAGGCTAAGTTGCGGACCGCATAGCAGAACATTTTCATACTTAAAACACTCAGTACAGAAGTCTAATAAAGAAGATATTGGTGTTTGAAAGTTGCAATTCGTAGTTCTAACTAAATTTGAAGTGGGCTTTAATAAAATTGCAAAATTCTTCCATACGATTAAAGTACGCATAAAGACAAAACCAGGGACAGTCGTACGTGATTGAGGTTAGCTAATCTCAATCATTTATAAAGTAATATTTTTAATTTCTCTTCTTTTTATATAAAGTCGACTATTATTTCGACTTTATATAAATCGACTAATATATAAGAACTATTAGAGAAACTTAAAAGCAGTTTTTATATGAACGGATAAAATTCTTTTTAAATGAATATTCTTAATATATTGTATTGGATATTTACGATGAAAGTGGACACTCGGGTTTTCTTTTTATACAAATCATCTTCGTACCTGCCAGAATTGATCACCGAAAGCGACACGTATTGCATTAATCGCGTGAGTTGTTCCGTAAAATCGCAAATGGCAGGCGTTCGAAGGGCAGTTTGTTAAGGCTCGTTAAAGCCTTTACAGCTTCCTACCCGTTCGGAGAGCAGCCGCGTCCCTCAGCCGTGAGCACGCGGAAAGTAACGCGCGAGAAATCACAGGAGAATCCCATGGCAATTGTAGCGTTTCCTGCTTCCTGCGTTTCCTTTCTCCGAACGTGCCGCAGCGGATCGCGCGCTTACTTAATTATTTAATTGATGCGCTATGCACGTGGAAAAAGAAACAGTTAATAGGAAATAACAAAGCGCGATTTAATTAGCGATGCTCCGCCGCGGTATTATCCGCCCGTGTCATCTCGCACGTCGCGTTAACATATCGCGTACGAGAAGTTAAGTCGAAATAAGAGAGAGAGAGAGAGAAAAAAAGATCTCTTAACGCAGCGCCGTACGCCCGAGCGCTTAATCACATTACAGTCCCTTCGGTAATATTACACTTCCCAACCTCCCGTGGCTGTTGAGAAACGAGGTATATTCGCGCGGCGCTTTAAGAGGCCCATTACGCAAATAATTTTATGATCCTTAATTATTCTTGTCCTCCTCGAACGTTTGTCTTCGACGGCGTCTCGAAATTGAAAATAACAGCCCTATCGCACTGAGGCTTCGATCGTGTCTTTAATTCTATTCGCGGCGTTGGGGTATTGTGAGGCGCTGAATCGCCAATTAAGAATACGAAATTGTCTATTTCTCTCGAAAACCGTGGACAAAGTGACGTAAAATTATATACCACGCGCGCAACAATCGCACGAATTGCGGACGAAGTAAAAGCGTTTAGACGGGAAACTGCAATGATAGTCAACCCAACCGGCCAGTTATTTAATTAGTTTATTACACAACGTTTCGACCCTATACTTTTGGGTCCTTTTCGAGTGATACTAAGTCAGTCGTCGTCGTCGACAGGGTTCGAGACCAGCTACCACAGTGCTCACACGTATACATATATTTTATAACTCGACTCTGTCTTATTCGACGACGATGACTGACTTAGTATCACTCGAAAAGGACCCAAAAGTGTAGGGTCGAAACGTTGTGTAACAAACTAATTAAATAACTAGCCAGTCGGGTTGACTATCAGTTTCCTGTCTCAATTTTTAATCATTACTGGTGACAATGAGCAAACTCTCCTTTCGTAAAAGCATTTAGATATGCGTAAAGAGTCTCGCTCATTTTTCTTCAAATTAATTTTTGCATTCGATATCCGTAAAAATTTGCGAAGTTATAGGAAACGCGCGTCTGTACTTTTTCTCAACGCAATACGCTTGCAACGGAAATGTCTCGTATTATTGAAAAGAATATGTCACACGAGATAAGTTTTCTCTTCAGGAGCAATGTAGATAAATTGTCGCGACTTTTTAATCCGCTGTACCGTTTCGCCGAATCGGAAATAATTAGGAATAGAGGATCGCGTGGAGGAGTGTTGTCTTAAGCGCGACTCGAGACCTTCCTGCGCGCGCGGATCGCCGAGGCTACCCTAACGGTACAGTGTTCCCCTCTGATAGAACTTATTTTCGTAGAAAAGTTGAGTCATGCCCTTTCTGCAAGAACCGACTCGCTTGCGTTCCGATGCAACGCGCGGGATTTTATTGCGACTCTATCGTGTTTATCCATCAGCCTCAACCCTTTCACGTCACTGCGAGATGTTGAGATACGTTTGGCACAGCCATTATCCGCTCAGCAGCGAGACCATTAAAAAAGATGCGATTGATATCCGGTCTTCCGCTGGCGCAATCTCGACGCTTTCTCATGCGGTCGACTACCGTATCCGGTGAAAAAAAAAAAGGAGAACCCCGTAAGAAATTTCCTAGCGGCATCATTCTTCAACAATAAACTAAAATTGACGATTTAAGAGAATAACAGCCCCACAGCTCGCTATTACAACGCCGCTCATTAATACGTTACGCGGCTGCGGAGGGGAATCCTTTTAGCACGCGAGATACGCGCGTCGCTGAACCCAGCTCTCAGCCGAATTAATTTCTTTGATATGTAAAAAGATATCCCGGCCGTACTCGTCGCTCTGCGCGTGCTGCGGCCCGCGTTCCGGAAACGAACGGGGAAAACGCGCGAGGGATCGAAGGGAAACGTCCCGCGCGGCCGTTCCGCGTCTTGTCCTCCCGGGTCCCTCTCTCGCGCGATGCGAGAATGCCAGGTGTAACATTCCCGTAGATGCGCACGCGTGACCAATCGGAAATTTGCCCCAAATCTTCAAACTGCAAATCATTGCGATTGAATGCAGCAAGAACCAATAAACAATTTGCCCCAGAAATTGGTTACATGCGCAATGTTTCACCTTGTATTTTTACATCATGCTCGCGACGACTGCGGCCACGGTCTTACACATGGTGTAAAGATACAAGGTGAAGCGGTCTGGTGGATGCGCAGTGTCAATCAATCAGAAGTGGCCCAAACTACCGAATTGACCAATCAGAAATTTGCCCCAACCATCAAACTGCAAATCATTACGGTTGAATACAGGAAGAGCCGATGAGCAATTTGCCCTAAAAATTGGTTACATGCGCAACGTTTCACCTTGTATCTTTACACCATGGTCTTACATACGGGTCTGGAAACTTCGGTGGTGAAGGTTATACCAGTTCCTAAGCCAAAATTAGTTCTTTTAAGATTATTTCTTGAAAACTTTGTACAAAGGGGTTTTCGGGCTCGCGCATGACGAATCCGATGTCAGATTTTTTAAAATTCAAAATGGCCTAAAATGGCGAATGCAAAGTACGTGAATTTTTTAAGTTTTCAAGTTTTTCAGCATTTTCAACTAAATTTATTGTAGATTCCGTGGGTCCTAATAATATCTAAACAACGTTTCTTAGCATAGTTGAATTACAGTTGAATGACGTTATTCTTTTAAGTTTTGAATTCCGTCATCTCGAATCCCCCATTTTGAATTATGAAAATCTAATAAGGGGTTCGTAATCAGCGACTCCCAAAAAACCCCTGTATACACGAAGTTTCACAAGAAATGGTTCAATAGAAAAATGTATGCTTCAAAGGGTTAAAATTTTGGCACACCCCCCACCACAAAAATTTGCCCGAGTCCAAGACCTGTGTGTAAGACCGTGACTGCGGCAAACCGTGATGCAGGGCCGCGAACGAAGGAGAGTCTCGGGCACGCTCCGATGCGCTCGCGCCGGACCCGGCTGCACCGTTAGACTACGCCGCGCGGTAATACGCGCTCGCGGTGGTACACGGTAACAAAATACCCGGTTACCCGTCTGACCGCCGCGCCGAGGTGTCGTTCTCCAGCCCGGAATGCGAATTTTCCGCGAAACGCGGCGAACGTTCCGCCGGAACGGGGACGATCGTCGATGACAACGGCCCGTTAGCTAAAGTTCCCGGTGATCGGCTCAAATCCCTGTTATTTACATATCACAGCGCTAACGATTCACGACCGACGTGAAACGTGTACGGACAACGCGAAATAATTTATAGAGATGAGAGTTCACTCGAGGCCGAGCGATTCGCCAGGCACGCGCGGCCGACGGAAAGTCACTCCTCGTTCCGCTCTTACCGAGGAGTTCGCTTTCGTCAGAGTTTCCTCCGGAGAGTCAGCTCTCGGAAATTCTTGAGGTCGATTGCAATTAGGGGGGAGATCAATTGCAGAGATTAAAGTTACTTATTTGCGCGTACGTAGCAATTTAAACGTCAATTTTCACAGTACGGAGAGGGGGTGTTGTATTGAATGCTAAATGCAGCGTTTTTAAATATAATAATTAGAAATCGCAGGACACACAGGTGGAAAAAACGGTGCTCTCTAAAAATCAATCGGAATGAATTATCACTGAAAACAGCGAATATAGACACTGATTTACAGCATACCACTGCGATTTCAGCGGTCGATTTTCCGTCCTCCGTTATAAGATAGATTTCTAATGCGAGACAGCAGGTTTTCAACATAAAAATTTAATCACAATTTTTTATTCGCAGCAATTGCATGATCTGACAACGAATTTTCCACTAAACAGATTTCACTCCAAGGGCAATAAATTCACGGCGAAACCAATAGATGATGCCTATTAATTTGGCAAAACTCTGCTGTCTCATATTAGAAGCTTACCTCATAATATAGGGGACTCTTCTCTGTACTTATAACCGCAAATCAGTGACTATTCACCATTTTCAGTGATAATCCACTGATTGCCTTTTAGAGAGTACATGAATTCACATATTACATTAAAATTATTGGGCTACCTAGACCTCGCTCGGATCTCAAAGGCGGTTCTCGTTTCCTATTCAATTTAAATGTACTCGAAAAGTGAGTTAGCAGCGAGTCAAAGTAGGAAATCCTGACGTACCTTCGATATTTCAGCTGCTCACTGATCTCAGATCCCGTCCCGAACCTCGGTCCCTCGTAAGTTTTAAGGCTGACGCATGGCGCGCTGTCCTGAAATACCAGAGGTAACGTTACATGGATTATTTAGTGAAAGTTGTGTCGACGGAGCGTGAAATACGCGGACGTCGCGACGGGACGCGTGCGCGTAAAAGACCGCGATCGACGGCTGATAGTACACGGGCGAGTACAAACTCGCGGGACACGCTCCTACCCGGCATAAGTGCGCGAATTTGTGCTCATCCCCGCGTAATCAATGGGAAACGAAGGGGGAAAGGAGGCCCCGAGATGCTGCGTTTTCACGCTTCGTCTCGACGCAATCTCTTAAAGTCACCCGAGTCGAAATTTAAGGATCATTTACATCTACTTAGCTGATCTATGCACCTACATAGATCAGCAATAATCTACTTTGAGGACATTATATTTTTTTACTCCCCCCCCCCTTGAATCTTTAATTCTAAAAATTTACTTTAGCTCCCACTTAAAAGGACCTACTTTAATGCTAAATTGGTAAAAGTAGAAATTTCCGACACTATCAGTTTTAAAGTAGGAGTAAATTTTGTACTTGCAGTTCGACCTCTTTTACTGTCTTGGGTCCTACTAATAGAATTAAAGGTTCAACGTAGGGCCAAAATTTCAACTCGGGCAATCAGTGAATTATCAGTGCAGTTATAAATGTACTACTGAAAATTGCAGTGGTATCCTTGTAACTGTAAATCAGTGACTATTCACTGTTTTCAGCGATAATCCACTGATTGACTTTTGGAGAGTAGGGGACTGTCAGTCCGGTTTTGGAATTTCACCGGCAACTCAGCCTCGTCTGTTATTTTATGGGTGAACTGGCGCGAATATCATAAGTCAGCGCGAGCAGGAACTTCTACCGCGGGGATTAGTCAATCTAATTGTAAGACCGTCGAACCGAATCGCTATGCGTGTTTCGTAGCTTCCTTATTCGGAGTAATTAGAGGCACGCTCCTTTTTTTCCATCGGAACGCATTATTATCAGAAATACATAGTTAACACCTTATCGTTATCGCATTCTGCGTTTCCAACGTGCGCCCCGGCATTCTTTATGGCCGCGAGAAGGAGAGAGAGAGAGAGTTTCATTAGGCTGCACTCTGTAATTGCGCCTGAGAATGCACTCTACCCAAACGTAAAAAGAAGAAGACGACTCGGTGAAGATAGATGAAGAGTCAGATTAAAGAGATATCAAGAGATTTATGATGAGATCCCTAAGAAATCCTAGCCGGATCAAACTTTATTAGCCTCGCAAGAAGCCGCTGGCAGTGTCTTAAAAATACGCCTCCGCGCAAGCGACGAGAAAAAGTCGCGAACTCTCAAAGTCACAATGTCAACCAGATTTAATATAACTTTTTTTTACATCATCTGGCACACTTTTCTCTGGCGAGGATACTTGATGTAATCGATTCTATGACAGTGTACGGTGATGCGTCGCCAACCTTGGCCGCTTCCTGTCGCACACGCGCGCGCAGTCACGTACAGTCTTAACCATTCAATGGCCTGAACTTCAGTTTTACTAAGATTCACGTTTTCATAATCCTTATTCCCATCTATACATCGATGAGTTTCAGGCTGTAGTTGACACAGTTTCTATACAATTTGGGGTGATAGTACCATAGACTTGTACACTAGACTGTCCATAGGGACAACATACATTAGAGTGCAGACATATCAAAAAAGTCATGATCTCTCTCTCTCTCGCTCAGCGTTAAGAGTGGGGGGGAAAACGAAAAAGTTAGACAGAGACACATTGGCTCAGCTCAGCTCTTCCTCTCTTTCTATATCTTACGACCGACTCTATATCTTACGCCTCCTACGGATGGCGCAGTCTAGTATACAAGTCACACTAGTATACAAGTCTACGGATAGTACATACACGCAGTCTGAAACTCAGCGATTTGTATAGATGAGAAAAATGATGATAAAAATGCAGGTCCAGGCGTCAATGAATACGACTGTACGTACACCGTATACGTGTTTGCCGACACAACTCTCGTCGACCAATTTTCAATTAGAGTCAGACTGCACCATGCGCTCGCCGACATTGTTTCGAACGATAGCATGCGATCGCCGTACCAATTATGGCTCACGTGGTTTCAACGTGCTTCGAATATATTCGCAAACCGCGCGCATGCGTCCCTACTTTGCGGTATAATGAGGATCATCGGCGAAAGAATTCGCGAAGGCTTTCGATGATGGTCAGGTCGAGAGATGTCCCACGCGATAACGCCAACGCGATCCTACATCGCGTCGCCTTGTTGGCGGAACGTAAAGAGGACGAACGCTCGATGCCTCGGCCAGTCATGGACTTTGGGCATTGGAGATTCAACTGTGTACAACGATTGACACAGTAGAAAATAAAATGTTAATGTTAACATTTTCCACGTGTCCCAAAAGGCCCACTCTATATTTTAAGTTAAAAGTAACATTCATCGCGTGCGTTACTTCTTGACAAATAATGTATGTTAATTAATTAACACTATACTTGACATTTATGTTTATGTTCTTTTAACCACAAGTGTGATGTGATAAAAAAACAGACAGGATAAGTAAACTGTACGAATGGTTACAAATTAAAATAGTTGAAATAACTTTTAAGAAATGTCGATATTACATGTTTTGCTTGATTTTGTGAAATAGTTGTGCTAAAAGAACTCAAAATGATATTCAATTTGTAAATGACGTACATAAAGTGTCAAGTTATTATGTTAACATAAATATAACACGTAAAAATGTTACAAAAATAATAACATATCTGTCTTATGTTAATTTTACATTGAAACAATAAGTCTTGGTAACACAAGAAAATTTTAACATTTCAACACACGATTTTCTACTGTGCAGGTATAACGAGGAGAATAACAAGGAGTCGATATTTATAAATTTCATTAAGTGCGAACGCGAAGTAAGTTTCAAATACAGTTTTATTTTAACTTTTTGACTTAAGTATCTAAACATATAAAATTAAAGCCTCCCTGTGAACAAACTTCCGAAGGATCTCATTGTTGTCATACTGAGAAAAGATTTAGATTTCCAAGGTGAATCTGTGTTCGGGAGAAAGTATGCCGTATCTTTCTTGGAGAGATGTTTGGTATCTGCTGAAAGTTTCGGCGTCTTAAATCGCATTCGCTGTAACTAAAAAGAGATTGTAAATTCTAATTAGTTTCTAAAAGTAGAATTTTGAATTCTAAAAGAGGTCCCTACGTTCCCTCTAAAAAATCAATCAGTGGAGTATCGCTGAAGGCAGCGAACAGTCGCTGATTTACAGTTATGAGTATACCACTGCGATTTTCAGTTCACTTATAACTGTAAATCAGTGACTGTTTCCAGTTACAATCCACCGATTGATTTTTCAGCGAGTTCGAAATTATTTTTCACTCTTTCTCCTCCATTCTATTTTTTCTATTTTATACTATTTCAAATAACGGAGATAGGTGCAAAAAGAATTTATATTTGTAAAATGCAAATCTGCGTTATGTAAAATAGCCTAATGTAACGTTCTATGCGTTATGTACAATAAATTCTTCCGTCAAGAGGTAGATAAAGATGTATAATCTTATTGTTCAAACAATATATATTATGTAAAGTTTATGCGAAAGAGTTGGAGAGAAGATAGATTTTTATAAATGCTACCGAAAGTAGAAGGAACGAAAACTAGCACGTATTCACGATCTGAAGAGACTTTCTCTATAAATGCATTTATGTAGATGTGGAGAAACTTTCTCAAGCTAATCGGTCGGGCAAAATACTGCTACTTTGAGATAACACAACGGATCCTTTAGAAGCAAGCAAAAATCTTCCTTTAAATTTTTAACCAAAGATACACGTACACTCGTGATAAATGCGATAAGTAGACGTGTGACATTTTGATTGCGTTATTTTGATAATGTTTTTGGTGGGCAGGGCTTCAATAAGACGACTTAATGTTTTGATAGAACAATTTACGACATTTATTAAGGCTAAACATATGTTAAAAAATGTTACATAAAACATAACATAATAAAATAGCATGGAACAAATTACTGAAATTACATATCATTTTTAGGCTGTAAAAGCAGTGACATGTTTTAAAAAAGCAAACAAACACAAATCTTAGGCATAAATCTCGTTGGTTTAGCTCTAAAATTGAACAAAAGGAACTGAATGGTAACATTTCACAATCTCTAGCAAAATTATTGATATCTAAGTAACAAGAAAAAGATGTTAATTCTTCAAATATTTACTTGCGGCTGCGGAGTTGATTTGGAACAATTTTCAACCTTTTTCTCTGATACAAGTGATACAACATTGACGTTATTTGGACGCCATTTTGCGTGTTGAGGATCATTTTGCGTTTTGAAAACGTGTTGAAACGAAGTTGGGGACTCCAAAATATAAGAAAATAACATTAAAAACGTTCCTGGGGCATTTTGTGTATAAAGATAGCATCAAAATGTCACACCTCTAGCGATAAAATATACAATAACTCGTTTAAAAGCGCAAAGTGCGAAACTGCCGAGACTGATTGCCTCGAAAATTTGCACGGAAATAAATCACGCGTGTGTATTAATCATCGTTTATCTCCCTCTTAAAATAATTCCCGCGAGCCATTTAAATAATCGAAGGTTTACGTGTCGTCCAAGTATATTTCTGCCGGGAAACGATGACAAAACTTTTCTCGTGTGCCTGTAAACACGTCGCCGGCGAGATTACTCATGGATGTCGTGCTGCAGCGGGGTGACTTATACTTTCCGTGGAACTATTACATAAAAGTATCACCGGGGCGGCGACGATGCTACGCGGAATGGAAAGGAGAGGTGTGTGCTGCGCGTTCCGTCACGTCGGATACCTTGTACTACAAAAACGGAAGCGCGTGCGTAGAGATGAGAGAAGAGGGAAGAAAAGGAGAAAGAGAAGAGAGGATGACAGATTTATATTTGATATTCGCCAGCGAGAATCTTTTTGAAGACGGACGGAAGGACTCGTATATTATGCAGACACATGACGGCAACTATGCGAGGCAATGACTTCGGAGAAACAAAGCGACGAGAAAAACACGGGGAGAGACGTAACCGTTTCGCAATCTCGACGTTATCGCAATTCTTCTTTTTTTTTCTATAAAAACGATGTATTTCGAGAAGATCATTGTGATTTTCTAAAGCAACGTCATCGATAGTAGAGGGTATACGAAATTAAAAACAGGAAATCGGTAACACTTATTGTTAGTCGATGTCTGTTCGCGTCTTAGAAGGTTACGAATTACGTACACCGTACTCTGACGATGTTCGAATGTAAGGAGACAAGTAAAAATGAAGCGAAAAAACAAATTTATAAGAGTATATCAAGAATAGATTAAAAACGTTTACTCTAATTGTACGACATTTCAGTGCAGATTTTACATTCTTGTTAATGATGCGCAGTGATGCGACAATTAATTACGTATATCAAAATAACAAAATACACAGTTTACATTTAACTGTATCACAAAATACTTAACTATTCAGGAAGTTACGTCTCACTTCGCGCTTAGATAGAAATTAAAATGTTCCACGTGGTGAAAGAAACGTTTAAAATGTTTAATTACGAAGATTTCTCAAGTTTTTCGACAATCAATAAAATGCATAAGGCTCTAATGCAAAAACACGCAGTAATAAAGGAGCAAGAGCCAAGACAGGATGTTAGTGTCTAAGTAATTTTAATATTTTTAGATGGCTCTTACTCCTTTATTACTTCGTATTTAAATTTTATCGCGATCTCTTTATCGGCATTAGTTGCAAAACAACAGGTTTGCATTTTGTATTAAAAAAAGAAAAGAAATGGAAAGTAGATGTCGGTGTCCAGCTAACTTAAACCATCTCCGGCATCTCTTCTAACTTTTTTTTCTCGACCGATTATGCCCGCGCTTCCTCCATGTCGCGTTCTTGGAAGCAAGGTATGACGTGAACGCCCAGTCACGCCGAATGTCTCGATGCCTTTCTGCGATCGAGCCTTTTAAAGTCGAACCAGTATCCGATCCGGAGACAACGGCGATCTCGTTACGCAAAAGCCGCGCGCAAAGCCTTCGACTTTCACTGGCCGCCGCGCGCGGACACACGGGTGTACGCGTGCGCGCTCGCGCGCGCGTGCGTGTGCCCTTGCGCGCCTCCGCGCACGCGCGCATGAGCACGGGCGAGCGCGCGCGCGGTTGCTTTTGTCGCGCATCGCTGAACGCACGAAAAGTATGAGGATAAACGTAACCGGTGGATTAAAGGACCGAGAGGAGCGAAACGAGAATTACACCGCAACTTATTCACCGTACGCGAGTGCGCGTCGTAGATCCTCTTTGATTGGTCGCTTTCTGCGACACGGCTTTACAGAATTTGATTTTCCCTTTTTAGACGTCTGGCTGGAATGTCAGGAAAATTAACACGGAATGAGAAATTATTGCTACGATGGCGTGAAACTCGGCCTTTCTGGCCTCGCGACAGGATTAAACGTTGGATTTGAAACGACAAATGGATGACCAACGGCTCGTTGTTTGATCCTTTACTCATTCGAAATGCGCGGAGGGCTGAAATATGGCGATTTTAAACTAGAAAAGATTTTATCGCGCCATTATAAATGGGACATCTCGGAGAGTAAATTATTTCCTATTATTAATTCAAATTTATATCTCGCTCGATCTGTACATTGGCTCGAGGCAGGAGCATAAACATGAAGCGCCGGCGAAACGAGATGTTACAGGTAGTTGCAAAAAATAATAAAACACGGTTGCAAAAAATGATTGCCCGCGCGAGAAGCAAGAGGACGAAAATAACCGGACGGATTAAGAGGAGGAGAAAGGGGAGACGTCGCAGATCAGTCTGGGTGAGTAAATTGCGGTCTCCTTTTTCCAGAATCGCGAAACAACTAACTTCTTCCGCGCGCGACATAAGAAAGGAGTGACACGCGAAGGTGCGCCCTGCGGGTGCATAACAATGCGCAATTTCTTGTAGTTTTAACATACTGATATTGGGTACAGTAAATACAGTGTGCAACGAAAGTTTGCGGACTCGGTAGCGAGTTTAATAATTTATCGCGGTGGAGTCTGGGAACTCTCCTGGTTTTACATATTGTACAATATTATCGAGATATTCCTGCATAAATATGCACGGGGAAAAGAAGACAAAAATGCAGATGTGCGTGTTGCTGCGCTAAAAACGCGGAAGAGAGAAAGCCGTAACGAGAAGAAGGAGGGTATAGAAAAGGATGACGCAAAGTGCACGATAATCCTTGGTCAATTATTGCACCTTTAGCGTCGTTACGTCACAATCAATTGTAGTAAATTAAGAAGTAAATTGCGCGTACGCGAAACTGTCGGGAACAATTTCCTTTCAATTCATACGCCTGCCATATGTCGCGCAGAGTGCGTCAAATAAGTAAAAATTAATTCAAACGGGTTAACGCGGAGATAAACTTTCCTTGCTGATCGAGCAAAAGGTATTTATTGGAAATCATTAGGCAGTTGTAGCAGCGAAAGTGAATAGAACTAACACGGCCGGGAAATTGTCGTCGTAATAATAGCGTTCTTTATATATCGTCACCGATAATCGATGGCGATTAATAAAACAGGCACAACGAATGTTATCATTTAAAACATTGCTTCTTCCGAAGGAGGAAAAACGTCGAAACCAGGACATTATCGTTGCAATGACAGCAAGCCCGTAACGCTTTTTAGAGCGAGCATAAAAGCTCATTACATCTGCGCCGTTTCTTCCGAGGGCGAGAGAGCAGATAAAATCTGGGATATGAATTATCGTTCTCTTCAGAATAATAAGTCGGCAATAAGACAAATATAACGGGTTATCACTTGAAAGTTGTTTCTCGAAGGGAGTAAAAACCGACAATGAGATCAGGACCATTACTCTATTATCGATACTCGCAGCCACGGCTGCCGCGCACGATCGCGCCGATCTTGTCTCGCGCCTTGTCGCGCGTCAAAGAAACGGATATACAAACGGGATCAGATAGGAGGAAAGAAAACCGAAATATCAGAGTGCAGGGACAGCTGTGGACTGCGCTGTCTCGCTGCAGCCGCGGATTATGTCCAATCACACTTTTGCTATTGCGAAAGTGTGTTCTAGCTCGAAGTGAATGGTTGCAAAGCTGCTGCGTCAGGGACGTGGTGTGTATATGTATAGAAAGAAAATAGATCGCATTTTCGAGCGACCGCCGGTTACGAGCCACGCGAGTTGTCGCTGGAAACGGAGCAGATTTCGAGCGGAATGTCCTGGTGTATCTAACCATTTTCGGCTAATTGACGTATCTGGGACAAGAGTAAAGCACAAAACTCAATCATTCTCACTGTTCCGGTTAAATGAAGGAGTTTACAATACAACAAAAATGTCGTGATGCTTATAATAATTTTGCTTTCTATTTTAACAGAACGTAATTGAAATAAAGGAGCTTAATATTTGACATTATAATGTTACGAATAATACACGGATAAAGTCCTTTAAAATCATGTAATCGTGAGACAACATGGCATTTCGAGAGACTTTATGAGAGTTTTTAAAATTTTACCATACATTTTATTGGTAAAATGTACACTAAGTATAATTACAAGTGAAATGTACCGGAAAATTAAAAAGAAACTCTCATAAAGTTCTTCAAAATGCCCCACGATTACACGATTTTCAGGGCAAATTTTAAGAGAAAATTCTCCCCGTGTAAGATCATTCCATTTCCTCCCATATTGCTGCGTAAATCTCAAAACGGAATACATATATGTAACATTATTTCAATCGCAATAAGATGACTTTCCGTACTTATGCGTCTGCAAATAGGTCGCCTCATAGCAGAAACGAGGGCTAACGCACGATAAACATATAATAATATATTTCAAGCGTACGATTAACGCAAGTCTAACGCAGCGCCTTTGCAGTTTCCGTCCGACATTGCGTACGACAACCGTATAGGGAGCATTAGCTGGGGATTATGAAATATAAGTCGCTGATAAGATTCGCGTAATGGCCGCCAAAGGGAAAAATGTTTATTACCGCGAGCGTAACGTGCACGGTGGCCATTTTCCGTGCAATTCTTTTAATTTATTTTAATGGTATGCCATTAAAATCTTTTACGGTGCTTACACGCAGAAAGTCGCTATTACATGCGAATCGCAACGGTCGCACGCGCCTCCGTGCGCTTAATAATTTCATCGCAAATACTTTACCCACGAACATCTATGTCTATTATACGTCATGGGAATCTACCTATCGAGCTTATGGATCTCACAGTGGCCAAGTTGTACCCTCGTCGAATCAATTATCCACGATTGCGTCTACCGCGATTCCTAATCTGCATTTAGCGACATTAAAATCAGCCATCCATACATGCAGCAATAATTGACACGTCTCATGTGCGCATGCTTTGAAATAAAATTTATTTCAATGAGAGTGTACGTGTGTATGAGAATTAATATAAATCATATTCTGTTCTTAGCCTTTACATTATATTAAATATAATATAAAAAAGTGAAGACATTGAAAAACTTAACGTAAATAACGACCGTTATCGACACTTTCATTTTTAAATAAATTCTTACAGCGAATTCGGCTGCTTGCACTAGTGTGCACCGAGTGCACATTAAGGTTTTACAGTCAGTTCTTATATTTAGGGATCGTCTTAAATATCTCTTGAAATATTTCGTAGCCAGTAAAATGATCTGTATAGCATCCATGCGGATCATTTCTTGGCTAAATACTCTTTGAACGTGTATTTAAGACAAAGTTAAATATAACAGGTGACTGTAAACTGGCCTTAGTGTGCACTCAGTGCGCACTAGTGCGAGCAACCGATTTCGCTACGCTGAGAAAACTGTCCGATTAAATATAATCGGATAATCCAATGCCATAACAACAAACGGATATATCCAATTAAATTGTATATCCGATGAAAAATGTGATCGGTTTTTCAATCAAATTTCATCGGATGCATTCATAATTTGATCGAAAAACTTAACCATCGGAAACGCTGTTTAATTGGTTTATACGATGATAATTTTTCTCAGTGTATTAGTTTTATTAAATAGATTCCGCGACTGTACGATTATTCACACCGTGCATCTCCGTATGTTTGAGAGAGCCATTTCGATTTTCAATCTTGATTATTAATCTTGTAATTAAAAAATTCAAAGGTAACAGCGAGCAATTTTCTAACCCCGCCTCTCGGATCCCGTAGTTTAAATAGAATATTAGGTACGAACGAGCTACATAAATTAGCAGCAATTTTATTTATCTTATCAGTCTAGCTAGATTGGCGCCAGAAAAAGAGATACCAAAAGATCAGCAGACCTTTACTTTTACGATGTATTCCGCAAAATACATGTACGTGATTAAAATACACGTTTAGCTAAAAATATCGCAATCGTTAAATGCAATAATTATCTTGCCCTCGTGCAAATCCACAATCTCTCAATATATTTCGATGTTAAATTAAATCGCTGATTCGAAAGAAGAAAGACAATCGTTTACAAACATTGTGAAAAGATAACTAAAGTCTGTTGGCGTTTGACATTGTATAAAACTTGATCAGAACGTATAAAGAAGCTTCACGTTTTATTCAAGAGAGAAAGGTATAAGCAAGAGGAAAAGAGACAAATAAATTTAAATTGCGAAAGGGGGGGAGAGAGAGAGAGAGAGAGAGAGAGAGAGAGAGAGAGAGAGAGAGAGAGAGAGTGTGTGTGTGTGTGTGTGTGTGTGTGTGTGTATTTTAATTCTTTATCAATTATTACGAATCAGATTCCGTTCTGCAAATTCAAGATCGAGTCGCTCGATCATCTCCCGATTTTCCTGCACAATTTCCTCGGCGAGGAACGCGCGTACATCCGCACCTATGCGAGGCGCGTAAGCGGCAGTGAATAAAGCGACCGTGCCCCGCACCAGTGACGTCATCCTCGCCGGATCCAAGATGGCGATCGCGTGTTCGCCAGGCGAAATCGACAGCGGGCAGCGGCGGCGGCAGCAGGACCGGTTTCCGAGGAGGCGGTACCACCGTCGCCGCCGCCGCTGCCGCAACCGCCGCCGCCACCGCCGCGGCCGCGGCCGCGGCCGCATCGACGTGCATGCCGTGTCGGCCGCAGCGTGTAATTTCGTCGTTTTGCCGGGCCGAAACGCCGAAGCTACGAAACCGCCGCGTACGTTTCGGCTATCCTGCCTAACATGGCGCGCGGTAACAATAACACCCTATAATTTGCACGAGTGTGTCCGGAATCTCTCGTATTTTTCTTCATACGTAATTTCATTATCTGTCAATCTGAAGCATAGTCGATAATTAAACACTTTAATTTTTTAATTAAAAGTCAGCACACAAAGACTGTTCTTTTGGGGGGTGAAAAATGCATGCCTTTGTATCGTTTTAAAGATGTCTACTTGACACTATTTTTGAGATACACTGTTCTCGATTTAAACGTTCAAGTTACAATATTGGAGGAAAGCTAAATCAAGTCTAAAATGAGTAAGAAAATTTATCCATCGAATAATAAGATTTAACTTTGTTAATGCAGTCTTGAAGATTAACGTTCGCTAAAGAAATGTCCGAAATTCGGTACCGTTTACACCTCACGAACCGTAAAAAGAAATGTTGAAATTGATGCGAAGCGATCCAAAAACCATATATAAAAATATCGCAAGAAACGCGGAATAGGGCCAGAGGTTAGATCCAATTCGGATTCCTGGGATAGTGTCAGCCAACAATTGTAAAGTAGGGGGGACATAGCGACGTCGGCCATCGCATTGAAATGCCGCTATGGTGAAGATGAAGGCCCAAACACAATTCCTGGCAACCGGCAACAGGAACAGGGAATAGAATTTCTGACGCGTTCGACTGGTTGGAAGAAAATTTCCGGTGAATCCAACGCGTCAAAAATTCTATTCCCTATCCCTATTGCCTGGCATTGTATGATAGGCTTAAGGCGAACCGCGATCGCGCTCGGTGCCCTAATCGACGGGCAGCAAAAACGATCCCCACGTGTCGACCTACGCGCTCGCGGACGCGAGGTTTTACACTGTCATTATCGTAAATTTCGCGCTCCGCGTGAATCGCGCGGCGAATCGGCCGAGCGATAGACGGACAGCGAGGAAACTGGAATTTCGAACAGAGCGTGCTGGAAGGCATGCTGTAACGCGTGCTGGAACGCGTCCCTTCGCCGAGGATCATCGCGTGAGCGTATCGCTCCTGATTAACGTCCCTCTCCCTCCTCCCTTTCTCTCTCTGTCTCTCTGTCTTTTCAGCTGCATAGTAAAATTTTCTCGAGCGACTAATTCGAAAATCGATACGGCGCCGCGGGTGAAGCGCGCGGCGTTCCCTCGGATGCGTGGCCGTGCGTATCCTGTTCCGCGTAGAAGCCGAGACACGCGCCCGTCGCGTACGTCGCGCACCTCTCGCGCGGTAGCGGATGCCAGTGGCGTAGCGCGACGTTTTCCACGCTTTCCTCCTCCGCGCTCGACGCGTCTTTTCTCTCGGGCGTCTCGACGAGAACCCGCGCGATTTTACCAAGACGGAAAGTAACGACCAATTAATATGATTGCCACGCGGAGGGAATTTTCTCTTGAAATTTATGAACATCGTGTAATCGTGGCATTTTGAAGACTTTTATGAGAGTTTTTTGAAACTTAACCGTACATTCTACTAGTAAAATGTATACCCAGTATAATTACTGGTAAAATGTGTGGTAAAGTGTCAAGAAACTCTCGTGAAATTTTAAGAAAAAATTCTCCCCGTGTGCACATTTAATTTCGTTCTACAATACATTCATTCAACACTTTTCTTCTTCTCTCAAATCACACGAAAAACAATACTAACCCGAATAGTAAGATTAACTTTTGCAGTTATACACGAAAAATGAGACCGCAGTAATAGCCAAAACTCGAAACTCTAAGTGATATCGCAATAAAATAGTTAAAAAAAGTTTAATTAAGAAAATATATCGCCGTTTGCTGAGCGAGACAAAAGATGTCAATCGGTAGAAACTTTTTCGTCGTTCTTCAGAAACTGTCGAGAGGACACGCCGAAAACTTTTCCCAACGTCTCTTCTCCGATACTGTATACTCGGACTTGATGATCGTCGAATCTTTTCACGTGGCGTCGCTCGTACTCTCGAGCGTCTATCAAATCCGTTTGCTTTTCTATGGATCCCGCTTGGATCATCGCGGTCTTTTCAACGACATCGATGCTCGATTCATCCATCACCGTTGAATATACGAAGCCGTTGGCGCGAGCCATACGAAGCGCACGGACTGCACGTTTGAAAGTGCAAACGTTGATTATCGATCCATTGATCGATTACCGTACTGACGGGGCGCCGCCAATCAAACGGAACTCACCGAGAATTCTTTAAAACACCTGCGACATCGATCGAGCGCACCGCGATCCACGTCCTTGCGTGAAACCGCCGGACAATGCCTACTTGCAGTTCCCTAATTTACATCGATACCGATACCGCCTTATCTGCCACGCAATACAAACTATTTTAATATCACTCGCGTGGCGCCTGTAAAGTGACTCATTTCCCCGAAATACGTCGTTTTTATTTCCGCTGGCTTGTTTTCGCGAAACAGACTTGGGCGAAGTAGAATTGCATACGGAATCTCGCTTCCTAGAATTTATTCTGAGCCTCGAGTTAAACTTGAACCGTCGAGTTTGCGGATAGACGATCAAATTCAAGCTCGCCTCGCGGATAAGCGTAGAATCGCGATTCGCACTGCCGCCCTTGACTACATCTCCACCAAGGGTCAGAATCGGGTTGGGGTGAGCGCTTCGGCGGAAACACCAAATTCAAACCTAAACGCTACCCTAAGCCCTACCTTATAAAATTTTAAGGTAAAACAGAATCGAGGTAAATCAAAAGGCTACTTATTACTTTTTAACCTGTTGGCAACACTACAGGAACCTAACAAGAGACTCTTGTCATTTCCACCGTACCTCATTAACCTTAAAAGTTTGTAAGGTAGGGTTCAGGTACGAGTTTGGGGTTTCCACCGCAGGAGCGCTCACCCCAATCCGATTCTAACCCGACTCTAACCCGACTCTGACCCCCCGGTGGAAACGTAGTCTTTGAGAATTCGGGCGAACGCGTCGAACACGCGAAGCTTATCCGACGTTAAACGGAAGGTACGCGTGAATGCGGTATCGCACGGGGCACGCGGCACTCCGTGCCCCCAGATCGAAACCTTGAGACCAGAGGAACGAACGTCCCGCATCCGCGGTCCGTTACGGCGGTATCTGGCGAAAGGTCGATACACTTGCCGCGAGTATTGGATACCCCCCGCGAGGATAAAGGAGAAAGGAATGCGCGGCACCCCCCATTATGCGTCCTCGAGCGTCTCGAGCGTCCAATTTTTCTTTACGCGGGCGGACCGTCGCGTTTCCGCCTTTGAATTTCGGGCGCGCTTTTCAAACGAAATGGACGCAAATTGCACGAAACGTCCAGTCGCGGTTCTCGCAAAGAAGAAAGGTGCGGTACCTCCGGAAGTGTTCCGCGTTAATTAGCGCGTCCTTCAACGACGGATATTGCTTCTCGGCGCGGGGGGACAGGGGGACTGCCGAAATGAGCGAGACGGGGAGACTTTTCAGCCGGAGACTGCCCGCTCGCTTTCGTACTCCTGCAACGTCGGCAGGCGCGAAGGTCAACGAGTTTTCTACGCGAGCGGGAAACGCCTATAGCGTGCGGGGCACCGAGGCGCGCTCGCTCGCGCGCGCGGCTCACTCGCGCTCGCAAAATTGCTACCGGGGGCTGCCCTACGGCTCTCCGGGTTCTTCCCCGTCCGGAGTCTAATGAGCGCGTCTATTCGCGCTGACAGTCCGACGACCCCGTCGAATTCTCCGCGGCGAGCCGCGAGTCACGCACCGTGTCGGAAACTCTCGCTCGACCTCGATTCGCTCGCCGTTGTCAGCGTTGAGATCACCGCTCGGCGTGACAGGCGAACGCTGAAAAGCGAGCGCGCGAGACCGAGCGTCACGCGCGGGCTCGACTCGCGGAAACTCGCCCGCTCTCTTCCTCCGCGGTTCTCCAAGTCGCGCGTACGACCGGCCGCTCGCTGGAGGAAGCTCGCCCAGGTCGGAGCGCCGGAGGATCAACTTCGTGCCGTTCCTCGCCGGTCGGTTCCCGGCGTGGACGCCTCGCGACGGACCTCCGACGGTGATCGCGGCTCGTCTCCAGCGTGCCGTTTATGAAGTATAACACGCGGGTTCTCCTACCTCGTAGGCGTTACCGCCGTGCGTTGCGTGCGTGCGTGCGTGCCTGCGGGCCCGCTTCCGAGGGGGGGCTCCCGGGGGAGAGCTGGCGTGCGGGCGGTATACGCTCCTGCCGGGATCTGCCGCGCGCAAGCAGGTAAATATCGTCTAAGCGCGATCGCGCGGCCACGACTGAGTCCGTTCTCCTGAGAGAGCGTTTCACCTGCGACGACGGAGCCCCCCTCGGCGGCCTCGGTGCGACGCGCGAACTAAACCCGCCGCGCCGCCGCCTTTTCCTCTCCCACTCACGATCGCGTCGCCGTCGCCTTGCGTCGCCTTGCGTCGCCCTGCGTCTTTGTACGAGACCGCGTCCAGCTCTTACCTGCGATTTCTGTTTTCCACCTATTCGGCCATCCGCCCACCTTCTCGCGCGCGCGCGCACCGGGCGCCCCCCGTACCCTTCGGGATCGCCGACCGGCAGCATCCGGGTGATTCGTCCCCCGTTCCCTCCCTTTGACAAATCGTGGGAGGCGGAATGTCTTTTTTTTCTACGGTCAGCAAGACGGAGCGGGTTGCGGACAGGTGTGATGATAGGGCACGGTCGATCCTTCCCTTCTAATCCTCGCGATTGATCTTCGTAATTTGTCTTTTCTCTTTTTTTTTTTCAAAGGGCCACTTCTTTCACGGGGTAAATTGCAGATCGCGAGCGATGACGATTAATTTTCGTATCGCTACGCGGGTTGATTTGTAGCTTGTAAACTGACGCACGTGACCGGGTCGGACGGCGCTCGGATTATTTGGATATCTTTTATGGCGTTCGCGAGACGCGCGTGTCTCTTTCCTGCGTTTATGGCAGAGAAGCGAAGTGTCTACTTACGAGGGCCAGGTGAAAAGTTCTCGAAATGAGGTACAAATAGCGTTCGCCCGACGGACGTCGTACGTTAAATGTGTAATGTTCCGATTCGTTCCATGAGATTAGTTCATTTTATTATAAAACTTTGAGCGAACGTATCCGCGTGATTTTTTAAAAATGAATAAACTCGAGGCGCACTTATGCATTATGTAAGTGTACGAGGTGTGTCCCAAAAGTATCCGACCTCTGCATATATCTTTATCCTTGGACATCCTATTGTGGAAAACAGGTATTCAGTATTTAGGATGGACCTTTAGGAGTATCGCTAAGCGGCACGACCCAACAGCTGTTCAGTCGGCAACGGTACGCAGTTGTGTGAGCGTCGAAAATTCCGAGCGTCGCATTTCACAAAATTCGTTCCAATGAGTGCCTACGGAAGAACAAAAGAATTCTCGAGGTCAAATTGTCAAAGACATCCTGGGGTTTATCGACAAAGATCCTGAGTTGCTTAAAAGAGTGCCAAGTTTTTGGCAAAATTTAATACAAATTCCCTGCTCGACTCGTTCAGTCATTGTAAAATGCGACGCTCGGAGTTTTCGACGCTCACACAATTGCAT
>NW_011967120.1:98614-118569 GCF_000949405.1 Vollenhovia emeryi | reverse complement strand
CGTCGCATTTCACAAAATTCGTTCCAATGAGTGCCTACGGAAGAACAAAAGAATTCTCGAGGTCAAATTGTCAAAGACATCCTGGGGTTTATCGACAAAGATCCTGAGTTGCTTAAAAGAGTGCCAAGTTTTTGGCAAAATTTAATACAAATTCCCTGCTCGACTCGTTCAGTCATTGTAAAATGCGACGCTCGGAGTTTTCGACGCTCACACAATTGCATACCGTTGCCGACTGAACAGCTGTTGGGTCGTGCCGCTTGGTAGGGATACTCCTAAAGGTCCATCCTAAATACTGAATACCTGTTTTCCACAATAGGATGCCCAAGGATAAAGATATATGCAGAGGTCGGATACTTTTGGGACACACCTCGTATGCATTATATATACCTACTTTGCTGACATTATATTTTTTTTACTCCTCCCTCGAATCTTTAATTCTAAAAATTTACTTTAGATCCTACTTAAAAGGACGCACTTTGCTAAGTTGGCAAAAGTAGAAATTCCCGACACTATCAGTTTTAACGTAGGAGTAAATTTTGTACATGCAGTTCGACTTTTTTTTACTGTCTTAGGTCCTACTATATAATAGAATTAAAGGTTCAACATAGGGTCAAAATTTCGACTCGGGTGTTTAATTGATTTATCCGATGGACATTTTTCTCAGCGTAATTTAATCGGGAGACGTAATCGGAAAAATTAACCATCAAAGTAAATTTGAAAAAAAAAATCCTCTTCGTGTCTCCTCTGGTACATACATAGATCGATCGTCGGCCTTACGTGGACCCTCGAAGCGTCCCAGCCGAGTCTAGTTCCGGACGAAGCGATCCCGCAAGACGGATCGCGCGATAAAACGCCACAGATCCAGCAAGTACTTTCGACAAACGGCGAGAGGTGAATTCCCGACTGACGTCCGTTATTCCGGCGAGAGGTGAATTCGCGATGTCCCCGGGCGACGTACATACGTACGTACGTACGTACGGGATGCGAGCTCATCTCCCAACTTGCAGCGAGAGCTTCCAGAACCGCTATTCGTTTTCGCCGCGGCGATTATTCCGCCGCGGAGACCCGGCGCGCGGCCGAGTTCTTCCCTTTCCACTTTCCATTCGCAGCGGCGGCGGCTCCAGCTCGAGTGGCGTGTTGATTCGCTTACGAATAGATGATCCGGCTAGTCTTCCGTGTCTTAAGAGGCGACTAACAGTGCCTTGAAATGAAGCAGCTAGAAAGCAGCATAAGACAAAACCTAGAGAAGATATTTCACGACTATTAACTAGCCCTGGACCACTTGGACTCGACTAGAGAATCAGCGCCATATAACGCAAGAAGAAGATGAAGGCTCCAGCTCGAGTGGCGTGTTGATTCGCTTACAAATAGATGATCCGGCTAGCCTTCCGTGTCCTGAGAGGCGGCTAGTAGCGCCTTGAAATGAAGCAGCGTGAGACAAAACCAAGAGAAGATATTTCACGACTTTTGGCTAGCCCTGGACCACTTGGACTCGACTAGAGAACAAGCGCCATATAACAAGAGGAAGATGAAGGCTCCAGCTCGAAGCAGCCTGGCTTGGTCGTCTCTCCGAAGGACGCGGTACACGCTCTTTCGCAGCTCTCACGCGAACGCCCCGGCGGCCGGCGCGCGGCGCCGACGCCGTTCGGGAATTCGTACCCCGGCACGCAGCGCTCTCGGGCTGAAAAGACATTCGGCTCGCGCGATTCCCTGCCCCGCAGGGAGATCTTTTCCGCTTATCCTCACGGAGCTGCGTGTGCCTCGCGTGCTCGCGCTATTGACATTAAAGAGCCGCTACGCTTATAAAGATGTAAAATGCACGACGACGCGTTCTCACTTGAAACCTCTCACGCCACGTCAATTCCGTGCTCTTTCAAATGCGACGACTCGAACGTAAGAGCCAACTTAACGTTGCTAATTCAACCAAATGCAAAATATTGTTTCCTCCTTATAGAATTAATAGGGGAATATAAAAAAAACGCGGATTAACTGTAAAAAAGATTCTGCGATATCGTAAATGTTTATTTAATATCATTCTCTCGTCTTCCGTGTGAAAGTCGCTAGCGAGGAAATAAATCATTATTCTCAGAAATACGGTACAGCGAAAGCTTGAAAGACCGCGGGTTAGATCATCTACAAGCGTTCTCCGATTACGTTATCCCTCTGTACCTTTTATTTCGAGCGCCGTCAGTCTCGCGGTGATCGTCTGCGAAAGTCTCTCTTCGCCGTCCGTGCGCGTGTGATCGCCCCCCTTTGATCATTTTCGTTCTCGCTTCTCAATCGCGCGCCGAAAAGGCACGGCGGAACCGCGGATCCGGCCGTCCGGGAGAGGCGAGAGAGACAGATGGCGGCCGGCGATCTCGCGATGTCGGTGATAAGGGACCGCGATGATCCGCGGTGCGCAGAGAGAGGCAGAGAGAGAGAGAGAGAGAGAGAGAGAGAGAGAGAGAGAGAGAGAGAGAGAGAGAGAACGCGGGGGCGTGGGCGCCCAAGGCCTTCTGCTCGCCATTTACGGCCCGGCGTAGCCGGGACGCGGAAGATTCGCGGGGTAAGGGAAAGAGGCGACGGGATGCCCGACGAGAACCCCGGAGCCCGATGGAGCGAGGACAACGGGTGGGCGCGGGGGCGAGGAGGGGAGAACGAGAAAGATCAAAGGGGGCAAGAGAGAAATGAATACCCACCGTCGCGGGCCATTTTGGTCGCGCCGCAAACTGGAAAGACCACTCGAAACTCCGTCAACGAAACGCGTCCGCTTATTGGCGAACGATGAGTTCCGATCGTTTTGCTCTCCCGGCTCGTCCGCCGCGTTTTGTTCGCACGGATTCCACCGGCCCTTCCTCCCCGGAGTTCTCTCGCGGTAGACGCGAGAGAGCGATCCTCTCTCGCGTCGATCTCGCGTGCGGCGCGGCCGCGGGAACGCTCCGCTCGTAGAGAGAAATGGACGAAGAAGATATTACCGCGTTCGTAATCCCGACGTTATCGGTGTATTCGAGTTTAATAGTCGACGGAACAGAACGATTAATTGACGCCGCGCGTTTAGAATTGCGCGCATTAATTATAATACACGGAACGCTGCCGCGCCACAATGTAGCAGAGCGAAGCGCTATTTATTCGCGTTAACGGTAGTTAGAATGTTTGTAAGAGCGCGTCCTCCGTGCGCAGCGATTTGCGGAGCGCTTTCACTTCTCAATTTGAAAATCAAAAAACCGTATGCTTTCCTCCGATTTCTAATTTACGACGGAGGATCGACGGGCCGCACCAAGTGCTTTCAATTTACGCGTCTTAATCGGTTCTCGCGGTGAATGCTCAACCAATTATTAATTTTCCGGATATCGTCTTGGAGATAAAGAGTACGTCACTTTTCCTCGAGGTCGGCTAATCTACGTGTCGCATCGCGTAACACGTTAAAACGCGGCGCGATGGTTTTAATACAGTTTAGGCTGCTGGCAAGTATGCGCGGCCAAGATCATAAATTCTGTCCAACGCGCACGCCGCGCGCGGACCGACGTATCATCTAGGATACGCACGATCATCCTTGCATAACGATTATGCGGCGTGACTTGCCCGCGGTCCCTTTAAAAAGGCGCCGGCCGCGAGAGCGAAACGTCGCGACGCGACACGTGGGCGAGGTGTCGAGTAAGAAGCCTGAGCAGAAAGATTGTCGTAAACGTTTACGATTCCGTCGTAAGACGTAAGTCGATGACGGGAGTCAAAGAATTGCCGTAGACGTACTACGTCACCTCGCAATGCGATGGACGGAACATACGTCTACGACAATTCTGCGTGCGTTGACTTCCGACAACGATTTACGTCTTACGACAGTTACGAGGGTATCGTAAACGCTCACGACAGTGTTTCTACTCAGGCCCTCAAGCCGGTGTCAAGGTCGAATCAGACTAGCAACTGCTAACTCTGATTAGATTGGGATCGACGATTGTTCTCTAGCCAATGAGAGTCGATTAAATCGCTGGCTGTTTTGCTCTTATTGGCCAGAAGATAATTGCCAATCCCAATCCAATCCGCGTCGGCAATTGCTAATCCGATTCGGCCTTCACACCACGTATTGCAGATCGCGGATCGCATTTCAGCTAATCAGACGAGACAGCCTCGTATCCGATTGGTTGAAGGACTAGCAATTGTCAACGCGGATTGGATCGGGATTGGCGATTGTCTTCTAGCCAATGAGAGTTGATTAAATCGCTGACTGCTTTGCTCTCATTGGCTAAAGGACACTCGTCAGTCACCAATCCAATCCGAGTCGGAAATTGTTAGTCTGACTCGGCCTTTAAAAGCCCGTATCAGATTATGAATTGCGACTGAGATTAGATTAAAAGTTACTAAACTTGAGATTAGTAAACTTTACTGTGATTGGTCAAATTTCAATCTAATCCCAATCTCAATCCGTAGTCTGATACGGGCTTTAGTAGCACTATTTTTTCTTTCCTTCTCTTCTTCCCGTCGCGATTCATCGCTTTCGAATCCCACGAGAGATCCCGCGAAGCGACTTTCACGATCGCCACCGCGAGCGAGACGCGATCCGCGACACCCGGGACGCGGTGTGTAACACGGCGCGTTTCCCGCGTGCGTTCGTCACGGTGTGCCGGACCGTTCGTCAAGTTTTCCGCGCAGTATTTGCGCACCGCTGCCCTTTCTTTTTCCCCCTGTCGCAGCGTGCCCGATTTACTTTTACCGCATCACTTGCCGCTCTGACGCAAGTTACGTCGCCGCGTCGCTTAAAAACCCGAATCGCGCAATGACCCTTCACTTTCACACACGACGTCCTTGGACCAATTGGGAGAGATTCGAAATTCACTTGACGAAAGGACGAAAAAGGTGTACCGATACCTGGGGAACGCGATTTGTACATTGCGGACAGTTCCTCTTGCTAATAACGATCTCAATTACATTTGACGTAACTGAATCTCGCGGGAGCAAGATCGATCGAAGTAAACTCTCTAAAAGTCAATCAGTGGATTATCACTGAGAGAATAATTTTGTTGAATTATTAGTTTAATATTAGTGATATGTTTTAGTAAAAAAAAATTTTAAATAGAGTAACTTGAAATTCTCTCCAAAACACGCAGAAAAATGTGTTGGAAGTTGCCGGAGCAAGTTTCGAGCTTCGCAAGCGGCGTCGGACGAGGTGTCGTTCAGGTTCTAATTTTCGACGAAAAGTCCGACATTGTGGCCGGACTTATCGGCCTGTTATCGCCCGCGGCTGGCCAGTATTCGCGATGTCCGGGGCGAAGTCTTTGGCAGAGGAGGGCAACGGACCGGTTGGTCCTCTCTCGCCGTCGCATTCCCGAATATGGCAACGCGCATCCCGAAGTGCTGCGGGCACGACGTAACATACAACGCACTCGGCGCGCGCAAACGCGCTCGAATATATTCCGTCGTCGTTCCGAAATCGTTATCCCGCGCGCGCCATATTTTGTACCTGGACGCGGTTACCGTAAGCCTAAACATCAAAACAATCGCGAGTTCGGCAGCTTGCACGAGTGCGCAGTGAGTGCACGTCAAGGCTTGTTCAGAGTCTACTCTTATATCTATGGTCATCTCGAGTACTCTCTAAAAGTCAATCAGTGGATTATCACTGAAACAGTGAATATTCACTGATTCACTGCAGTGCACTGCATAATGCACTGATTGACTTTTAGAGAGTACATGTCTAAAAACTATTTAGTCCAAAAAATCCGTACGAATGCTGTACAAATCATTTTACTGGCTAAGTATTTCAAAAAGAATTTAAAACGATCCTTAAATACTAAGAATTGACTGTAAACAAGTGCAGCTTGCACTAGTGCAAGCTGCTAAATTCGCTATAAAGACCTGCCTCCACGATGCTAGATCTTGGTCCAAGTTCTAGTTTCGTGAAATGTGCAGCCAATTAACTTTTCCATAAAAGCTGCAAGTTGATTGGCTACACATTTCGAGAGTTCGAACCAAGTTCTAGCATCGTGGGCCTTAAGTTTTTCGACGAAACGAAAGTATCCTACCCTCCTCCGAGTTTTCACTTACCTGGAGTAAACTTCCGATCGGGGTAGAAAACACCCGAGAGACGGTTTTAATGAATTTTCTGCTACTAGCATAATGATATTATTCTTATTCGTGCGTAAAGCAAATAAGAAGTTAATTGTTGCCTCGGCAAATCGCGGTCGGAAAATAAATTCCGGGAATATGCATGAAAATATTAAATAACAATGTGTGAATATAAGAAATGACGAAGGTAATTTATTATTACAAATATCTATAGTGTTAATACACATAAAATAATGCGTTTAATCGTAGTCTTTTCTCGTTGTAACGATAAATATTTTAAGCACAATAAAGTGTGATTAACGCTTAATAATGGAGAAAATGCCAAGAGAAGCCTGGAGAAAAATCGCATGAAAGAACATGTCTGAGCATAAGTCGGTAAGCCGGAAGAAAAACTTCGTCTCTTCGCTTTCAGAAGAAATCTTCATTTATTGATTACGTGAGAGTAATTAACGCATTTAAGCTGCTCGTGGATATAATGCACTATTAAAATATTCATCTAGAGTTGTCATCGACAAAAGGGTTTTATAAACTGCAGACGTGAAAAGAAATTAAGTAACATGATAAACTTATAAAAAACGTGACAAGCATTTCGGAATCGTTAATCAATATCACAAAATTAACAACTCTTGAAGTTTCAAGGTAACGTACCTTTATTTTGGACGCTATCTTCATTTAAATAGAACGAAGACAGATACAGCAAAGTCGATCGTACCGATCGGTGGCAGTGTGTCCGTATCAATAGATGAACTCGCGATCGATAGTTACGTAGACGTAGAGTATAATGACTAGACTACACATTACTTTATTGCCCGAGTAGAAGAATCTTTCTTCAAAGGCACAGATCCAAACCTTCCATCAAAAGAGATCGTCGCAACGTTGCCCGAAATATAAGTACGGCTACACAATCCTTAAGCGATTAAATTCCCTCTCTTCGTACCTCCCACATCTGATAGTTACACTTGCGAAACACGGCGCGATCAAATAAAACGGTTCGAAACAATTATACGCAGCCATGTCCACCTGGCATCCCGGACGCTCTCGATAGCCTAGAGCTAAGACCCGAGATGTATCGGCACACGGGATTTACTTTTTTCTTTGGCGCGACAATAAGGGAAAAAACGATAGGACCAGTTGTCATCCAAAGATGTAATTCGTGAAAAGCGCCTGCAATTTTATTTTCCATGAGAAACTCGTTTCTCGAATTCCCAGTTGCTGATGTTGAAGGCATTTTTTAAATGAAAAACATGTTAGGACCAGCTGTCATCTGAGAACGTAATTCATGAGACGCCTATGGTTTTCCACGCAAAAATTAGTTGTTTTTCGATTCTTCAGTGACCGGTCCCAAAGGCAGTCATCAGGACGAATCCAAAGTTAGCTACGCAAAAATAAGATATCCCGTGCGACGATACATTCGATGTCTGGCATTCTTTCGCGATCTTTCTGGTGACGCGGGAGGCAAAATACGAAGGCAACGAGGATCCCTCTGGCCGGCGCGGGCGTCACCCTCGACGATCGGCCGGTGCGATATCCGTTCGATGACCCGCGCCGCCGTTTCCGAAGTGTCTTTTAACGAGTGTCGCTATCTAGGGACGATGCATCTCCTGCAGCAACGCCAGCGATACAGTTTTGGTCCTTTCCATTCGCTTCCATTCCGCGCGCGTCTCTGTCTTTTCGTTTCGCAGGCCACCGCCGCGGCTGAACCCGCCCGACTGCGACCGGGGACTGGAACCGGTATGCACAATAATTTCGGCGAGTTCAGTTCCCCGTGCTGCAAGACGCGGCCGAATGCACCGCCGAAAGGCGATGCGAAAGCATCAGCCGCCGCGCTTACGTCGTCTGGACGTAGGGTGGAAGGTGTGGATACGCGTGAGGCAGGACGGGAACGTACGGGAGAGAGACGGGAGTGATCACGTATAGGGGCTGGTGGATCCTCCCTCTTTTCGGAAAACTACTCGAACGCGTGCACGGTGTACGTCTGTACAGTTTGTGTTCGTACCATGCTGGAATGCGCATAAAAATCTTAAAACATATAACGAATGTAACGCGTAAAGCTAAACGCTTGATTTGACGGAGCCGAAAGCACACGATTCGCATCCCCCTACTGTCCTCTCGCTTGCGTCTGCGGCATCGAGATCGCTGAACTCGCCGAAACTATGTCGGTTTCCGATTGTTGAGGATGACTAGCGAAAGCGCATCTCTCTCTCTCTCTCTCTCTCTCTCTCTCTCTCTCTCTCTCTGTCTGTCTGTCTGTCTGTCTGTTTGTCTGTCTGTCTCTCTCTTTCACCGCAAATTGTTATCTGCGCGGACGCATCTTCTGGCTATCGCTGTCGCATCGCTTCCAGTTCGACGAGCAACAATCGGCGGAAGGGAAAAGCGCGTCTCTTGCCGAGAACGGGCCCGCGGATTCTCGAGGTGAACCCGTCGGTGCGTCTTCTCAGGCTCCGGCTACGATCGCGCGTCTCGCGTCGTCCCCGGGCGCGTCGGCGACCGCGCGACGCGGATGGGCGAGGGCAGGACCGCGGCAGCGGCAACGGCAGCGGCGAATCGAGCGTGCCGACCCTCCGAGGCAACCTGCAACAATAATCGTCCGACTCATGGCGCGCATGAAAGCGATTGCGTAGATCGCATCGGACACGCTCAATTGATCTATGGACATCGCGCCGGGACACGCGTCTCCGGGCTGCTCAGTTATGGCAGGTGAAATCGTAAGCGCGCGCGCGCGCGCCCGACGCGCATCGTTTTCCCGCGAGGCGACCGCCGTAGATCATCCGAGATACTCGCCGCCACGTTGCTAAACAATGCTGATGGCGCGCTTCTTTCAAGGCGAAATCACGTCGGAATGGAAACTCGTGTTTGTTTCATTTCGAAATAGGAGTATCGATATTTGAAAAGAATACACAATTACACGGAGAGAATTTTCTCTATTCTGAAAATTCATGTAATCGTGGAGCAACAGAGCATTTCAAAGAGTTTTACAAGAGTTTTTTGACATTTTACCGTACATTTTACTAGTAATTATACTCGGTATACATTTCACTGGTAGAACATATGGTAAACTTTTAAAAAAACTCGTACAATTCTTCAAACTACCACGTTGTCCCACGATCACACGATTTTCAGGACAAAATTGAAGAGAAAATTCTCTCCGTGCAAGAGCCACGATTTATAATATCGGTGATAGAAAGCAAATCCGCCCAACGCTATCCGTGTACCACGTATATATCACGTAGGCGATCGGCGGATGCGCGCCGACGATCCCTCAAGAATTCAATACGTTTCAGAATGCCAGTGTCATAAAGAGCAAGTTATTCAAGCGGACACCTACGCGAGCGCTGAACGAGAACACGGGGAGACGCTCACCTCGATCAGGCTTCTTGAAGCTCGCTCTTCACTCCCGACGCGCCGTGGTGATGCCTCGAGGCGAGCTTGTTCGCCAACTCGTGCATCACGTCTCTGTATATCACGGTGTCCAAATTCTCGCCCAGCATGTAGAGAAGAAACCAATCGCCGACCTTGCTGCGGCGCACTATGGTCTCCACGGCGTCCCTCCGTACCAAACGAAACCTCATTCGCAACAGGTAGACCCTCGTGCGCGGCGAAAATATTATTAGGATCTGCGGGGCAAGTGGCAGGTGACGTTGCGAGAAAGAAACGGGTTAACTGCGTCGTTACATTAATTATTATGGGTTCCAATTTTGGGGAGATGTAACGAGAAAGCACGAATATTATTTTAGTGTCCTGGAGAGACGTTCGCTGAAAACCTGAGAAGTTTGTGGCACGCTCAACCCTCGACAGGCAACGTGGAATCTGCTAGACTCCAGTTATCGTAATTTCCAAATTTTTTGAACAGGTACACTGAGAAAAATTTCCACCGGGCAAACCAATTAAATAGTGTTTCCGATGGTTAATTTTCCCGATTAAATTATGTGTATACCCGGTGAAATTTATCTGACGAAATTTGATCGAGAAACTGATCATATCTTTCATCGGATATATCCGTTTGTTATTATGCAATCGGATATTTTTCTATAGCTGAAACTGTACTCCCGTGTAGCTGAATTGGACTGTATACTCTTGCGGCTGTTCAGAAACCATTTTGATTGTTTTAATCGATACAAAAGTATAAATAGTTTCACTACGTTTTAATTTTTATATTAGTTTGCAGTTCATTGATCACATATAAATGAATATATTCTGACGATGTTGCTGTAACAAGCTCGATATCCCATGAGGTTCAACAAGTCCCACATTACTCGTCGTGTAATTTTTTTCCACGTTACCTGTCGACGGTTACATAAAAAGTATTGATCGCACTAAGAAAGATTGTATTTTTCGCCGGGATTATTTGTAAAATATGTACAAGAGGATACCTTCTCCGGGATTACTGACCCTATATAAAACCGTAAAGAAACTGAGCACGCCGAGGAGAAGGAACCAGAACCACAGAAAGACGTAGATCTTCTCGTTCACGACGTTCAGAGGCAGTATACAGACGGCGTCGTGTCTCTCGACCTCACCGCTGACGCCGTACTTGTAGAAGGTGCATTTGGTCATTCGTGGAAAGACGTAAATCATTGGGTCCACTCGGTCCTCCTGATCGGATTCGAGGAACCTGAGTACGTCGATGCCGAAGGTCAAGAAGGCGCCGTCGAAGAAGCGGTTCATCAGAAACATCTGACCTGCGACAATGTGCTCGTTGCTTTACAATATTCCGTCATCCGCGACTGACTTTCCCCTCGAAGGAGTTTCGACAGTCGCTTGTAAAAACTATAATGCGTACTAATCAATTAATCTCTTTCTTAAATGAAATTGAGTGAAGCTTATTGTCGCCAGTGGTAATTGAACAAAGGAAAATTTTTTGAAAAAAGTCGACCAAACTGGCAAAAAGGTGATCTTTCTTAAATATTTATTTAATAATTATACGAAATTTTTTAGTAATCCCAGCGAGAAATGACTCGTCGATCGATGTCGAATCGACACTGTCAAATTGACGTCGACTCGACATCGTTTCGACATCGATCGACGAGTCCTTTCTCCATGAGATTATGGCTGTTATATTTCGAGGTCGAGATTTGTACGAATTTTATTTGTCATGTCTATGCATATATAAAACTATAATATAATACTATAACCGTTCACACACGTTATAGAATAAGATGACCAAATTCGGACCAGACACTAAATGCGGATCGACAATTTGATGAGCTAATAAGCGATTTTAAAGTACTTTGCTCTTTCATATATTTACAACTTTATATTGTCGATATCATAAAAGGCATCTACGTATTTTTATGTCGCTTAATTAATTATTAGCGACTCATCGAACTGTTGATCCGCATTTGGTGTCTGATACGAATTTGGTCACCTTACCCTATGAATCGACTACGAAGGCGGTAAAAATATATGTCGATACATTATATGTATAGTTTAATTAAATGCGAAGTTATAATTCAATATTTTAAAGGTACGAAATTGTTCTAAAACGATTATATTCAAGATCAAGATTTATGCGAATTTTATTTGTTAAGATTCAATATACGTTCAACAACGAAAGAAAATAATATAAAATTTTCTTCGATTATTCAACATATACGAAATTTTAATAAATAAAATTCGCACAAATATGGCATATAGTATCCGTAATATAGTTTTGGAACATTTTTGTACTTAAAAATATCGAATCATAAGCTCGCATTTAATCAAATTACATATTTTTACTGGCTTGGTAATTGATTGATTTATGCGTGTGAACGATTATAGACCCGTACATGTTTACGTTAATAATCATATCACGCTGTAATTGGAATGCGATAGACATCGGATAAAATTGACGAGCTATCTCATAGCAAATCGGGTAGTCGAGTTCGCAAGCGGTTGGCCAGCTGTATCGCTGCCAACTTTTACCGTGAATCATTCATTCATTCACCGCTCATTATACGGCCTTCCTTTTTCTTATAATGCGTGTTTGTATAATAAAATTAACGCGGACGAGCTAGCTTAGAGATAGCTTGTTAAATTCCATCGTCCTTTCTGTGAAGACGATTATATTGTTGCACGTTGCTCGATCTCGAACATCTGTAGCGTAGTTAAAATGCTTGGCGTTCACGTAAGTAGCTCAATATCTGTGTTATTCAGATACATATAATTGCTTACAGAAATTTCGAGATTTAAATGCGCGAAAATCAAGATTGACACGAATTCTTGACGCTCTAAACGTTCGTGTAGCGTAGTTTAGATGCTAATTAAGAACGAGTCGGCAGATATTTGTTTAATTTGTTACCGTGGCGCCACGAAACAAGATAAATATGTAAAATAACGCGATATACGAGTATATGTAACCATACATTCGACGTGTGGTAACGTGAAATCACAGCAAGGAGCCTAAAATTCTATTTCTCAATCTCGCGGGCGTATGCATCTTCAACAGCGAAAGCGAAACGCTTTTAAATACCATTCTTAAGCGCATAACTGGTTTATGTTTATCGATCGTAAACGGAAGATAACGCGATGACGTTCGCCGCCTAACGGGTCCGCAAATTCCGGAATTCGCTCGTGTTACATCACGACGGGGACGCGCGTTGCTGATCGAGGATCTCAAACATTGACTTGGGCCGAAAAAAAAACGAAAGAAAGAAAGGAGGGGGAGAGTGCGGGCTACTCACCGATCACATTCACCAGCGCGAGGACCTCGCATAGGTAGTACCTGTAAGCCCACCAATTGTGAAAGCGAAGATTCTCCCAGAGGTAGTCGAGCAGCATCTTCTTCTTTTGCTTCTTCTCCACCTCGGAGCAGAGCCCGATGTCGAGATCCATCATAAGGGCATGAATCTTCCCACCCTCCCAGCCCTTCCATAGATATCGCGGGGTATAAAAGAGGATCGCCTGCGAGCAAAGTGCCGAGTGAATAAATACCGGCGAAACGGCCAATCGCTGATATATTACGCCGGGGAGATTCTGCGGGAGGTGGATCTACTTACGATAGCACGCGAAAGGAGTTATCATTATTGCACCTCGCGCCCGATAGCCGCTGATTAAAACAATGCGGGCGCGTGCGAGGGGGATCCTACTTTATGAATTTTTGGCGTCAAACCTGTCGGCCGCGCCTCCCCCCGAGGGGCGGGGAGTATGTCGCGAGCTTAATTATTTCGTATCGCGGCCGCCTATCGCGATTGCGCATCTGCGTTGTACGAAATTGCGTGCCGGCCATTACTCACGCGTGTAATCGCGCCGTAATGAATTAACGGCGAAATTTTATTTGCCGGTCTTAGTCGCGTTATTTCACTCGACTTTTAAACGGCCCGGCATTACTCTTGTTTTTATAATTCGGTTGTGGAATAAGAATGAAACACTTAACATACATTACGCGTATATGGTGTCGGGGGGGGGCACGAGCCGAGTCCATCGTCAAGCTTCATCTCGCGATCCTTATCGCGGTATTTTATTAACTTCCTGCGATATTTTTATTCGATAATATCTTGGAATACATGGCAGATTAATAGTCATGCTCGCAGGGGTAATCCGAGCTAATTGAATCGAGGCGGCCTTATCTCACATTAGAATTTCCGAGGCGATGTCAATGCACTTATCGAGACCACGATGTGGGAGTAAACCCTTTCTCACGGTATATAAAGCTTTCTGGCTTATCGCCAGGGGCCTCGGGTCGTGCTTGCCGTAGTACGCGATCGAATATAGATACGTACGCTCGTCGCGCGTTACCCCCTTACGACGTGTTGGCGAGTGTTCAGAAAATTCGAGCTAAATTGCAATTTACGGAAAGCTCGGGTGATTGTTAATGAAAGTACGTGCTTAAGACGGTGCGTCGGAACTTTAATGGGTTGCCCAAAACGCTTTGTCCGACGCGCCACATTGTTTCTGAGAAGCACAGAAACAACTTATTATTTTGGCTTGCGGACAAATGTGCAAAGTGACGGTAAAATCTTATTGCGGGGAATGCTGTGTCCCCTATAATAATCTCAGTAATAATAAGCGCAACTTCTACATTCTGTACAAAATCTATTTAAAAAAAAAGATGGGAGTTCAATCGAATCGCCGGGATGAAATTACGTAGAAATAATGTTCTGTTCACGACGATTTTTTTTAACTTTTAAAATATTCCAAATATTAACTTTTGTAAAGTACTTTAATAATGAAGTACCTGTATACCTATTTTTATTAGACGAAAATCTCGCGGCAAATGGCGGTAGGTTAAACCACCCTTTCAATATCTCTTCAAATGTTTGCAAAGAAAAATGATTACGTCAAAATGTAGGATTGTGTCAAAGTGTAGCGAGCGTTATGTAACTCGTTTAATAATTTTAGCGACGTGGTTTATGTGTCGGCGACAGGATTCTTCAGAATGGGTGGTCTGACCTCGCTCTTGACGAGATTACGAAGAAAACGTAAAATAAACGCGCATGTCAGGCCGATTGTACGATTCGCAGCTTTTAGCATTATCGCGGGAGAACGCCTGCGTTGTAAAGAGAAAAGGAAAATGCGTGACCGAAAATAGATCTGTGTCCCCTCTCTTCTTCTCTCGTCCCTTGCCAACCAGGATCGAACCACGTGCGACCACACTTGCTGCCCTGCGAAAGGACATTTATATCTCCCTTTCGGTGTTGAAAATTATGGTTAGATTTGCACAAATCTCTTTAGATATCCAAATAGCCTCGAACGTATTACGTATTCGTTGTTTATTATTTCTACGATAATATAAAATGAATGTGACGTCATGATCGACTCTACTTCGCAGATCCTCGATAAATCATACAATACTCATTTCATTATAGGTAAACCATGAAATTGAATCTGATCTTAAAAGCGCACGCTATAAGATACGTCTTTGTTCTTTAACAAAACTGCTCTTGCAGAGGGGTAAAGAAATTATTATACGGATATCTTACGCTTCGTACAATGGAAGTCTAACATCAGATGTGTAATAAGACAAAATTGAGCAAATTCATAAAACAAGTGTGCGTATATATACACACATAAAATTATATGAATAATATTTGTTTGAAAGGGAAAAATGGTGTATTAGGTACACACTTGGCCGCGATTCCCGGCCGACGCGTAGCATCCATGTGTCACGTTAGCCCCGAATAAATTTAGCTAAAATAAGGCGAAGGAGCTTGAAGCTTTCGAGAAAGGAGAGACGAAGAAGGAAGAAGAGCGGACAAAGAAGTGTACCCCTTGCTACTTTTAACGGGCGTAAAAGTCAGTTTAAACGTAAAATGCGACTATTTTGAAAGTTATTAAATATCCTTGTTTACGTATGCAATTAATAACTTTACCTGAAATGCAAACGTCGAATAAAGTTTCAGGAAAAGTCAGTTTACTAAATTTGATGAAATGTTTGTTAAAATGCGTTGCCACATCTTCGGCTATCAGCAAAGATTTATTTCGATAAAGCTACGGATAACTTTGTGTTTACGCATTTATTTTGCAGCCCGTTGTAAATACGAATTTTTCAAAGTGTCGTCAGTTCTCGGGGATATAAAATCTTTGTGATACTGAAAGAGATAGTTTCTCGAAAGAATGGATCCTCGTCACGTGTTCAATTTGATTAGACGGTAACCATATCATCGACGCGTTTTGTCAATTTATTAGCGATACGCGACCTTACGGATGTTTTGCGTCAAACATTGTCTAGAAGACGCATTCAGATACGCAGCAATCAATTGCGAAATAAAAGGCGGATACGCGATTAATCAAGGAGCGAGAGAGTTGTAGGAACATTGGACGTATAAATAGAGGATGGTGGACTCGGGAAAAAGAACGATATTGTACGTGCGCGAAGACGAGTAATGCTTGAGGTATGGGAGGCGGAGGTACGATCAAAGATAGCATCGAAGGTACATATGCATTTTAAAGGCAGAAACTATCTGTAACCTGTATTTATGTATTGACGTTATGAACAAGGATTATCAATCACGGATAAACGAATACACGCACTTGCCGATCGTATACAGCTCATCGATACTGATTCGTTGCCGCATTTTCTGAACTATCTTAATTTAGATATGAACATTCGATCGCCCTCGCGTGTTTCGTTATTTAAACAACCTTCCGCTTCTCCACGTGGAATTAAAGGCGCTCGAAGAGAGACGGAACGTTAACGAAACATAATATCTATTATAAAAATCTCCACTATTCCTAATCCAATCGTTGACTGTTTAGCATTTACCACGGGGAAGAGTATCATTACAAAATATATAACATAAATATATAACAAAATATATAACAAAAATATATAACAAAGGATAAGTAGAGAGATAAAAAACTGAAGACTAGGGTGCAACGGTGGGTCGACGCGAAAGACGACAAGAGAGACCATCGCTTCTTACTTGCAGTAGCAAGAGGAAGATAACCCACTGATAGTATTTGTGCTGCTTGACCAGCGGGTGAGGTGCATGGCCGTGCCCCCCTTCGCCCATGGTGTTTGACACCCCGGGGTAAGGCACGGCCTGGCCGATGCTCACGTTGAACGCGCGTACCACGCTGTACGTGGTGTGAAGCCAGCAGAAGTTCTCCAGCACGGCCTTGTCCACGGCCGCAGTGGCTTCGCAGTGTATCGGCGAGCCGGAGATACTTTTGCAGGCGAGGGTGATGCAACCGGACAGCAGCACCGCCACCGTGGCGCGATAATGCAACCGAAATATCATCGTGTCCTCGGCGAACCTGTGCACCTTGAAGAGCGATCGAATCGAGCCGAACAAATCGATCATTTTGAGCATCAGCGGCATGGTAAACAGATGGAGATCGGGGAGTGACTTTGCTCAAGTCGCCCGGCGAGTCCCTCTCGCGACGCCTCGACGTGCTTTGTCCTCCTCGTCGTTTCCTCCCGCCAGCGAGCTGGGCTCTATTTTTGCACAGAGTGGTGTCCCGATCCTACTGGAAGTCCTTTGAAGCGACGAGCACGACGGGCACGATGTTGAGTCGCCTCTGGTATTTCAGTGCTTTCTCGAATGTTTCGTGGGTAGCGATATTGGATAAAAGTATGTTTCACATGGGTTCACACCTGCCTATCGTTGCTATGAGAATTTCAATTTTATTCGTAGAAGTTGATTTCTCAGCGTCTCTTCTGTTTTACCATTAAAGAAACGGGATTATTGCTTCAATTAAAACGAAAATAGATAACGGATGAATCGTCGTGAGAGCACAATTATAATCGTGAAAGACCACCCGCGTGGTTTTCCTGTACACCGTATGCATTTTGTGGGCAACCGTCGTAAAAATCACATGGCGCTGTTTACTTTCCTGGCTTCCCTTCGATTTGCTTTACTCCCTTCGTTTATTCTTCTCACTTCTGTCCTCTCTCACTTTTTGTCTTTCATATCTGGATATAATGTCTCTCTTCGAGCTCTAATGCTGACTCTCCCTTCTACCGACTGATCTCTTTCGCAAGATCGTATCTCGATTTTACGTAATTTTCGTTGTTGGTTTCTTTTTTTTTGCTTAAACGCTTATTCTGGGATGAGCGTTTGAGCACAAAAAACCGAAAACTGCGTAAAATCGAGATACGACCTTGCGAAAGGGATCAGTCGATATGTGGAACATGTCGAGGTCCTCTCTTCTTTGCAGTTCAATGAAATGAATTGATACAGTTCGCCATATGCTTTTTCTTACAGTTTTTATCCTGAAAAATTCCTTAACGAATCACAAGACTGGTTGCTGCATAAACGCAAGATCACGAAAACTACGCACACACGAACGTTACTTGTTCATTGCTTTGTTTAACAATCTTTAACAGAAAACCATTGTTTACGTTTCTCGCACATCCGACCGTACACTTTCCGTATACTTTCTTTTTCATTTTCGTTTTTCATCACTGTCACAGTTAATGCATAATCCCATCCACTTTGTTTTGCGGCGCAATTTAATTTAACCCGACGTTTCGACGAGACAGGCTGCGAAGAAGAAATTAAAGACGATAAATGAAGTTGGAAAAGAAACACGCGCGTGAGTCTCGGATACAAGCTGTCGGAAGACTGGCCGGACTTGAGAGGCATCCCTTGACCTCGCTACTAAACACATAACTGATATTATCTTGCAAGTGTCTGGGTCAGCATGATCAGCCAAAGGCTGATCGACGAGGCATCAAAGCGTATTATCCGCGGTCTGACATAGTGTCACGCTGTCTGATGCGGTGAATAAATACAGGCTATAGGCAGCCCTCGATTTTGTCATTTTCTCGCGAAAGTTCGGGACGAGCCAGTGGGGGTCTAATATTATAACAAGATTCCGCGTATATCCGAAATCATCTGTGACAGGAGCGCGAATATTAATGGAGCTCGGTAACGTCATCGCGCGCGGTATATGCTGCACCGATGACGATTGCCGAAGGTCGAAATTAAGACCGATGGAAATCTTGATGCATGGGTACGTTGACTGACGTTACGTCGACGCGCAGACATTATTAACGCGTGAACTGACAAAAACTTTTTTTAAACTAAGTAAATAGATTTACTTAAAGTTATTTTTTACTGAAGTGAATATTTTTTCTATTTAAATAACAATATCGAATTTCAAGTAAATCCATGTATTATATTAAGTAAATTAATTTATTAAATAACAATCGCTCGTATGATGAAATCAAGTAATAAAAAGGGGCTCAGAGCCCGAGCAAGGTTGTAGTGTCAAATAAAATAATTTTAATTATAAAAGCATATATACGTTTCGGTTCTTATTAGACCACCCTCAGTATAAAGAAGAGATAAATTCGATTTAGTACATGGATGGATTCGCAAGTTAAATATCTACATAGAATCACGCGGTCATTAGTATAAAATTAAAGAATATATAAATTATCATCAATTTTAACGCATAGATGGATTTACAAATTGAATATTTGCAGCGAATTACGCAGTCACTAGTGTAAAATTAAAGGACATAAAAATTAATTTAAATCATTACATTGTCTACATTCAAATAAAGATTTCATGAGATATAGAATACGATTTATTAAATAAAATAATTGTTTCTGTTAAATAAAAAATTCAATTTTCTTCGCTGTAAAAACTACATCTTAGAAAACATTTTATAGAATCCCTTTCTAAAAAAGAGATATTACCAGTGTCGTTAATATCGAACAGTTGAGGGCTCTTTTCCGCGATGTCGATTGGTTTTCTCGAAGCGCGGTGTGCTTTACTTCTCTTTTAGATTCATAGTGAATGAAGATTTGCAATTTAGAAATATACATTTGTATGCATCAACTATTGAAGTAAAATCTCTAATCTTATTAATTAGAATTTAAGTAACAACGATTTTCGTTTCGAAACATTTTCTCGATTGAACAGAATTGATCGTTAATTTAATCAATACCAATAAGTCCGCAGAATGATACGCAAAACGTAGTAACAGTCACTGAACAAAGTAATTAGAAATATTAGGTATAGCATTTTCAATTTCGTAGGCGGGACAACGAATTCTCAACGTTTTTTTGTTGTTGTTATTCACTCGGCGCGGTATCGTACGACGTTACGCGGGCCAATGTTTACTGAAGGTCGCCGCGGTATCACTCGCTCGCCGAACGTCGAGCCGGCAAGCAGTGGCGAGAGTCGCTCCGTGCGTGGTATTACTTTTGCGTTATTGGTTTCCAAGACTCGATCGCGATGAATGCAGGGATAAAACACTATTGATTTGCACACCTTTATCAGTAACAAGTAACGTTCCTTGATTAATCATTAAGTTTTTACAACTTGCAGAGAGAAACGAATTGTATATTGAGGCGACGGTTCTTTATCAACGTGTACCTAGATATTTCACGAGATTAACTCATCTAAAATATGAAACCGTGGTACCTTGTCGCGGTTACATCTCGTTTACGCACCGCGCTTTTAATTATCTGTCGATTTCGTGTAATCTGTTCCATTTTCGGGAAAAAAGAGAAATTTGTACGACTTCGCTCTGTCGTTCTT
>NW_011967120.1:65663-98298 GCF_000949405.1 Vollenhovia emeryi | reverse complement strand
ATTATACTTCCGATGCTCGCGTTGCGTTTTATATCGCCAATTCGAAAGTGATTTATCCATTGTCCTATTCTTCCGAATCAAAAATGCAAGTTGTTTGAGTAATTTGTATGACAGAAAGTCTTGGAAACCGATAATGCAGAAGTTAATAATATTTCGTGTGTTCGCGGTATTTCACATCGCGTACGGGAGTGCCGGAAATTTCGCGCGATCGATGATTTTCGCGAGTGAGTGTTGTGTAAGTGCAACAAAGAAATCTGAGAGGAGGAGGAGGTCGAGGAGGCATCGGGCAACGGCGGAGAAATCGTAAGGTAAGTGTCTTACATTTTTATGTTATTTAATTGTTACTTGTGCAAAATAAAGCATCTCTGTTCTGTGTTTTTATTTTATTTATTCAAATGATTCGAACGAGGAGTCGAATAAGTGTTAGAGACAAAACCAATGTATAAAATTTTGTGAATTTATATTTAAAAGGAAGACTTTTTCAGTATTTTATATAATTATCTTAATAAATACCTATTTTGAAAAATATAAAATATGAAGCATATTTAGTACAATAATTTCGATTTGACACAATTATAGTCTATACTAATCATATACATATTTGTATTTTTACAGTTTAACATACATGATGTACAACTCTGCGGTTGCGAATCGTATCAGTGAGTGATAAATTACTTTTTATTTTAAATTGACGTTGCGCATACAATTACTTCGTTGCATGTATAGAAATTCTTAAAAATATACAATGCTCAACTACAAACTGCGCGCGCGAAGCGCGCGTTTGGTCATCTCTAGTTAAAATAAAATTTTTAAATTAAAAGTTATCTATTCTTTGATATAAATAGTTAAATTAAAGCAATGCGTGTTTTAATTTGTGTATTATTTTTGAAATTTAAGTTAAAAAGCTATTAGGAGCCACATAAGGAATAATTTGCTTGAGTAAAGTAATATTTTTTTTGGATCGAGATAGTTTTTTTATCAGTGTGACCAAATTTAGACCAAAACTTTGCGCGCAAGTGAATTCGCGCGATAGCGTGTCGGGGGAGAGATCTATTTTTGTCCGAGGCCAAGAAAAAAAAGGGAATATCCGAGCGAGGTAATTAACGGCCGTGAGACGCGATTCGTTTCCTAAAATCCTTTCATCCTTCCCCTCGTTACGTTACATGACGCGATGGTTACATTATCGTAAGTAGGAGCAACGGATTCCTGTAAACTCATCGCCCTAATTGTACCGCGGACGGAAAGTATAACGCGAAGCGGTTCGGCGATCTTCATCATCGAAAATACGCTTAATCGACCGTGTTACGAGTTGCGGCGCGCACGTATTTCCAGGTAACGAAATTAAGCGCGCTATTACCTTGTATAAAAGAACGTTTCAGCGGACGAAAATGGACACGAGAAGCCGTATTTCTCGTCCCACTCCCCTAACCCCGTTCCCTCGCGAGCAGCGTAAAGAATAGGGGGCGATAAAAGACGAGGAAATCGAGACAAGATATTCGTGCTCTGATTGAGAACCGGGATTGCGTTACGATCTGTCGATGGAGCGCTCATTAAGCCACCCTTTTCGTCGGCCTCTTTCTGCCGCGACATTTCGAGTGATCTCGCGGCCATTAACGCGATTGCTCAATCAGGAAAGCCGAAAAGAACGTTGATCTTATCGGCCCTACACGAAAAGAAATGTAGCTTCCGCTAAAAACTGCCTGTGTCAACTAAATTGCAGTTGTAAAATAGGGACAGCTATTATAATATTTAGTTGTGATAGCTAAATATTTTGCCACCGTATTACCTATTATATTAGACGCGACAGCAAATCGTTCGCTGTGGTTTAGAAATCTATAGTTATGGCAGCAAAGTATTTTTAGCAAACCATGATTAGCTACGGCAGCGAAAATTTTTCTTTCGGTGCAGCCGTTCCCCGTCGAAAAGACGCAGCCTCCTTTCGCGAATCTATCTCTTCCGACACACTTATGATACTTTCCCAGTGAAAAATTTTTCACGCGTGAGTACGCATAAATGTATAGACTGGCAAATTCTAATTAAAGAAATTTATTGCAAAAATATTAGCCAGGGTTTGAACCCTGAGGTAATATTTTCCGCAATAAATTTCTTAATAAGAGCACGTATAAATCTATACAATTCTACACAGCTGTATAAAATTATATAGAAATAACAACGTAAAAATATGTATGGACATATTTCATGTATAATTTTATACAATACTAGAGGAAAGTTCTGTATGATGAGATAGCAGGTTTTCGATACCTAAATCCAATCACAAATCTTTCTCGCGACGATCACACAATCTAACAGTGAATTTTTCACTAAACAGATTTCGCTCCAAGGGCAATAAATTCATGGTGGAATCAACAGATGATGCCTATTAATTTGACAGAAACCCTGCTATCTCGTATTAGGTGTTTATCGCATAATAGGGGCCTTACCTTTATATATTTACGCATACTCGTGCATGAAAAATTTTGTATCGGGTTTTATAATTTGCAATTTGAAGATGAATTTTTTTAAATAAATAACGATCAGTTACGGGAGGCTTAAAATACCGTGGCTTACGCACATTTGCGCGATGTAAACGACAAAAAGAGCGGACGGAACACACGCGCGGGCAGGATAGAACTCATTGTTCGGTAAACGGCGAAATTAGCTCAACGATAATTATAGAAGTGCGTGAGGAGATATATCGGCGAAAGGGAATACATCAGTAAAAAAGCGGCGACTACTCGCTGTAAACTGTACAGTTTGCTTTGAGACGCCGATCGAAAAAACACACGGGCGAAGGGAGACGAGGAAATAGAAAGAGAACCTTCGTAGAGGGATAGGCTGTCGTCGGCTGACGTTTATTTTGAGACATCAATGCGAGTAGCATGAAAGAAACGCGCGAGAGAGCACAAGGAAAATACTACGGATCGCTATTTCAGGTGTTCGCGCCGCGCCATTAACCCGTTTCACCCAAACTTCCTATAACGATCCCCCCCTGTTTCTTTCACGCTGGCTGAAATAATCAGCAGCGATAGGCGACGGCAAGTGTTCGACACTTGATTTCGCATTAAAAAAAAAGCGCTTTTTTCAACGGCGCAAGAGCACCGTCGTACGGAATCAGAGTATTGCTATCCTCTCCAACACTATAAAAAAAGTATGTAAAATTACCTACATAATAAGTGTAGCGATTACACTATTAATAACGGAAATATATAAATTTATGTACTTTTACAAGAAAATTTTTTGCTACTCTTTGTTGTGTAAATACTTGTTTATACATGATAAAAAATTACAAAAAATGGTAAAATTTACACATTTGTTATGAATATACGATTTCTAATTGTAATAATCTATATACATTTATAGAATATTCGGTTAGAATATTCTGAAATTAAGGGGATGCTGGAGTGATTCTGCACTTTTGTTACCTTTTGCTCCTAGAACTGTCAATTCGTGAAAACATTTGTCTAATATACAAATTATGTGACTTTTGTGTACAGACCGACAGTGTCCCACTATTCAGATTAAGTGAAAGAACAGCACGGCATCATTGAAATTTAATTTAGGAGCTTAACAAGAAGTCTATTCACTCGAGTAAGTTATAGGGTTACCTAACCTATAACTTATTCGAGTGAATAGATTTTTGTTGGGTTTCTAAACTTAATTTCAATGATACCACGCTGTTCTCTGATCTAGTCCGAATAGCGGGTTCACTGTCGGTTCGTACACAAAAGCCACATAATTTGTATATTACACAAATGTTTTCACGAATTGACAGTTCTAGGAGTAAAAGGTGCCAACAGTGCAGAATCACTCCGGCATCCCCTTAAGAATATTTGCGCTCCAGAGGAATATTCATAGAACTATGTGTGCTGTCTGGGTTGTATTAGGTGCGACAGCAAACCGTTTGCCGTGGTTTAGAAATTTATAGTTACGGCAGCAAAATATGTTCAGCAAACCACAATTAGCTACGGTGGCGAGCATTTTTTTTCAGAGTGTAATTTTCAAGTAAATCGAATTACATAATTTATAACATACGGCGCGTTGTGTAACGCGTGCACGCCAGTCGTGCAGCCGCGCGTGGCACAGTTTAACTTTCCGGGGCCGAAAAGGCGAGGATCAGCGCGATCGACCCGGCCGTCTTTGATCGTAATCGTCTTTGATCGAACGCACGAGGCTCGCGCGCGCCAGCCCCAGCCCTCAATGACGAAGCTGTAGCGCATTGTTATACTTAAGGTTTCTTTCTTGGCAATGGACTAGATGGGTAAGCCTTCGGCGAGCGGCGCGCGGGTCGCGAGCGGAAGGATTGATGGACGAGTAACTCGCTTACGAGTGCAGCGCTAAAAGCACCGGTACGTTTTATGGCCCGTACGCAAACCGCACATTCGACGCTAAACGTGGGTGCTTGATGTTTCACTTGTCTAATAGACGGCGCGCGCTCGCGGGGGAGGCATCGGACTATTACATTTGGCGTTAAATAGACGCGTATAAATTTTGATGGGGATCACCGAATCGCGCGAATAATATATCGTTCTGCGTAGCGCGGCCGATTTTGCGTGCGGGCGATGTTTCGATATCCGCACTTGCGAAAACAGCCGCGACATACATCACGGTAGTCGCGCACGCTCGGCAGCGTGTTATTATTATTCGGCCATCCAAAGTTGCGCTCGTTAATATTATTAATCCGCCGTTCGAAATTTCACCCGTTAACATTTGCATACGTTTGTACCCACACGCGTGCATCTAGCTCTTTCGATTTACGCCCGAGTCTCCACTAAATCACGCCGAGATATCTGAATTTTCGCGCGCACTCAGTGAACAGTGTGCATCGATGAACTCGCCGAGTGCATGCGACCGAGATCGAGAACGGGAAAAATCTACGCGCGTAGATTCCGAGAAGATGTGAGGGATATCGCGTGGTATAAGGTGTTACTACAGGGCGACGTTCCAAGCATATCCCTGGTGAGTTTTACATAAGTACACGGAGAGAATTTTCTCTGAAAATTTATCGTGGAAATCGTATCCCGAGTAGAAATGAAATCAGGCATGCCTTATGTATGATCAGGGCCCTATCAGGGCTGTCCGATGAGTGCCTGATCAGGCATTAAGGCATCCTTATTAGGCTCCTACTAGGACGCTACTAAAATTGCTGAATGTAACTTGTAACTGCAGCTGTAGTTAGATTTTTAGCGAAAAAAAAACTGTAACTGTAACTAGATACTTTTGTAAAGTAACTTTCCCAACCCTGGTAAAATTTCAAAAAGCTCTCATGAAGTTGTTCAAAATGCCCTGTCGTCCCACGATCACGTGACTTTCAGGATCAATTTTCAGAGAAAAGTCTCTCCGTGTACTTGTATAAAACTTACCAAGGATATACTTGGAACATCTTCCTGTACCACCTTATATCTCGCGATATCCTTCGGATATTCTCGGAATCTACACGTGTCGATCTCTCTCGTTCTGATTATTCAAATGATATCGCTGTTAGGAAAACCTTTTTAAACAAAAAAAAAGGTAAAAAAGGACGGCAAGTGTAAGCGGTATCCAGTCAAGAATTATATGGTTTAATTTAGGAAAATTGGGGCAATAGTTGATCGATTACCTGTATGAACAGCATGAAGCAGACCCACTGGTAGTATCTGTACTCCTTCCGCTCGGTTTCGGGATACGATTTGGAATTGTCGACGCCGGGAAAGGGCACCTCCAGGCCTTCTCTCTTTCGGTACGCCGCGGTTATCGTATATGTGCTGTGTATCCAGCAGTAAGTGTTGAGGACGTCCTCGGGCAGGTCCTTGCTGTGTATGCAGTCGATGGGATTGCCGACGTACTGGCGGGTCGTGACGATCAGGGAGAACGCTATCAGCAGGATCACAGTCAGGCTGTAATGCAAGCGGAAGACGGGGCTGTCGATGTGGACGTGCGAGATTTTTATGAGACTCTTCAGGCCGCGAAATATGTCCAGCATCTTGGTACCAGAACGATACCAGAGTAAGAGATCAGAGGCTACGCCGGGCCACGGCGATTCCTCAGAATAACGCAGGACTCCGTGCCGGTCCACGTCGCGCTATACCGTTCTTTTCCTACATCGTCCACCGTTCCCGATTGCGCGCTCGTCTCACGGCCGCGGTGGAGCTTCTTCGCTTCTCGTCCACTTGTTCACACCCGCGCGCGGCGCGAATCTGTAACTTGAAGCGAGGGTCCCGAAAGCGCGCATCGATCTTGCTAAAAATCGTTAACACTGTGCATTGTCTTGTTTAGTTTATATTTCCCAACTTCCGTAGCTTCCCGGAAAGAGATCCACTTTGTCACTTACTCGTTTACTTCGGTTACAGTCTCTCTGCAGCTCCTTTCTAGCTCGCAAGGAAGTATCTTCCTCCGATCGTCGAAAAATATATATATATATATTGTATATATTTTATTTGCATCGCATTTTAATAATCACTCTGGCGTTTTTAATAGATCTATACGTATATATACTATCTTTGGTCGATCCTTTGGTCGATCGAGAACTCTCAAGTGTTATCTTCTCGTGCGCTTCAAGTCTTATCCTTAATTAATGCTACAAATACTGTCTTCTTAAGTAGCGACTATTGTTCATCTTTGGCATTCGAATCTTCCGACCAACGTAAGTCTCACATTTCTCCCCGCAAAGAAACGCGGCAAAGTCCTCTCTCACCGTGGCGTCCTCTCCTCCTTCTTCGCATCTACACGACGCCTCGTTCGACGAACGAGCGTTTCCTTCGGGAAAGTTTGCCGCACGGGCGATCCCTCGATCGCCGAGTCGCGTCGCGATCGGCGCTGACGGGCCTCTTCGAATAATCCGCTGCTCCTACGGCAATAGTCCTCCCGCGCATTCTTCTCGTATTATGATTCACGCTCGTGTCGTAGCTCCCTAATCACGGCTGCTCGAGTGCGCGAACACTCGTGTGGCACCGTCGGCCGCGGTGACACGACGCGCGGACTCGCCGATCTCGCGCATCTCTCCGCCGGGGTCTTCCGTCTCGAAGAACAGGCCGGCGAGATGCGAGCTCTTAAAATACCTTATCTCACGATCTCCCTCGGGTATTCTAGAAAGGAGAGTTTCCGTTCAGAGTCTCACTTTACGCCTCCGCTGTCATTTGCGCGAGTAAATTACGAAGCGATCGTGCGCTTTGAAATGTTTACGCGCGTCCTTCGCGGGTTACCGAAATTTGTACCGCCGGGGTATTCTGGGAAAGTGTCCGCGAAGGCGCGAAAAATCTTTACGGCGCCCTCCCCCCCTCCCTCCCCCGCTCTCGCGGTTGCGTCTCCCGTCTTACATTTTGATGCCGCAATAAAGTCACCGTAAATTCTTCGCCGTTTCTTTATCCCCTTTTTTTTTAAAACGTCAAGAGGCAGCGAATATGATTTGTCTTATCGAAAGCCCGACGCTGTCATCGTCTAATTCGGAAGCATCCTCCTTCGTGAAGCGAGAAGAGAGCGGATACTGACGCGTCTCGGTAAGTTTCAGAGAAAGCGCACGAAAATACCCGCCCGCGACTCATCGCGTCGCGATATTTTCTGCCCCGAGAGTTAATTAAATTATAATTTATAAAAAAACCGTTAAATGTACCGTAAAAATGGAAAACTTTTCAATATCAAGGGAAGACTTTTGTTAACGTTCAATACGAAATTTTTTTCTAAAAATTATTAAAATAAGCACATTCCTGATTTTTGTTTCGATAAACTGATTAAAACCTATATAAAGTTATGATTTATAAAAAAGTGTATCGTAAAAACGAAAAACTTTGCAATTGTCAACATTTAATGAGAAATTGTTTTCTAAAAGTTATAAAACTAAATTCTTGATTTTTGTTTCGAGCAAATATTTATCAAGTGTAATTAAAACCTAATTAAATTATGACTTGTAAGAAAGTGTATCGTAAAAACAGAAAACTGTGCAATGTTAAGGCAAGACTTTTGTCAACGTTTAATGTGAAATTTCTTTCTAAAAATTATTAAAATAAGTATATTCTTGATTTTTGTTTCGATCAAATATTTATCAAGTGCAATTAAATTAATTATTACCAGGAAAGCGTTATTGCAAGCAAGAACCTGTGAGTATTAAGGAAAGATTCTTGCCGATGTTTATTGTTAAAACCTTTCTCTTGCAAAAACTATTAAAATATAATGAGACTGTTTCTGACTTCTGCGTGCGTGTTTCCATGTTTCGAACGCAGCAAATATTTACTGTTCCGGGAACAGGGGGGGCTTTCAAAGTGTGACCTGTCGAAAAAAAAGATCGATTCCTCTTCACGCTCCGCGGCGAGCGATTCAATTTAGATCGCACAAGGGAAAGATATACGATTACGCGTTCACCGTAAAGGCGGGATTAATTCCGTCCGACGGACTCGCGAACGAACTCTCGATACGTCCGCGAGTGAGTTCGCGTTTTATTTCCGAACGATTTCAAGATCAAGTATGAACCGGTGACCGGACTATTTTCAAGGTAAAGTATCGCCCGATACAAAACCGCGCGTTTGCTTCGCGCGAGCCGGCGAAATTATCGCGCGCGCCTTCTCCGGGACGGACTCTAAAGCCTTGTCCACGTTCCTGCACCTTTTGTGAAAAAGCTGCGAGTTCATTGGCTACACATTTCTCGAGACTAGAACTTTGCTCTTGAATCGTGGACGCGAGGCTCAAGCGGGCTTGGTATTCGCGAAATTTAAGCGACTCAATCAACGAGACGAAACACTGTTACGCGCGCACGACAGCCGCGGCGGTTCTTTGTCGACGTTACGAAAGTATAAGGGTTCCCTTCGACCCGGTGGAGTTGTGTTGTTGGGCCCGTGCCAAGATAGGATGCGCTCGCCGTAACCATTTTAGAGTTGAAACGTTTTTGGGGAAAATAAAACATTTTACACTTGTTTCCGCGCACGCTCGCGCGAACGGCTCCGTCGACGTTTTAACGGGGCAATCGTGGAAATATGGAAATGAGAAAACGCCGAGGTGTGCCAAGACCATCGAACGCTCCGAAACGTAAAGAAACAGTCCGCGTTGGACATTAACGAAATTCTTCTTCTTCCCCTCCTTTCTTTTTCCTCTTTCCTTCGGGCTAAGCGTGAATTCCGGATAACCCTGGTGGTTCTTCTCGCGTGTCATCGGCAGTCGCTGCATAAATCTTGCCGGGAAGTGGCCTACGAAAATCAAGATAAACACTCCACCTGCCTATTAATACCCGCAGAAATGTTAAGTGTAAAATCCTATACGACGTAACTAATAAGCGGTTGGTATCGCGGACGCGCTCATGTTACGCGGGCGCGTATCTCGTTAATCGACTTAGGCGCGTTATAATTTATATACACAGTCTTAATTTACATATACAATAATTATCTCCTATACTTTCAGTTTCGCGATGTCAGATATAGACGAACGTAAGAACCAATATCAATTTATGTAACTCTCCCACCGTCCTGCCAATTAGCCGCCAATTTCCTGCTAATCTCTGCGCGGCGATGGCCGGGCGCAGATAAAGTTAATTCTTGAATATTAGACTCGTTCCCGCCGCCGCCGCCGCCGCCTCCCTCCCCCCCCCCTCCTTCCCACCCCAAAGCGGATATCCGCAGTCCCGTCTTTCTTATTTGAGCGTATTTCTTACTTCGCGGAGATGAGCAACGTACGCGCGGCGTAAATACGACGCGAGCGTGGTCGGGAGAAACTTTTTCCAGATGCGGCTGAGCGATAGAGAGTATCGCGGATGATAAGTGAGACAAGTGGTACCGGCGGATACACAACGAGCACGGGGATTGCGAAGTCTCGGCGAAATGCTCGAGGGGGCCCCCGCTTTATTTATAACCAGCGCGATGGGGTCTCCTCCCTCCCTCTCTCCTCTCCCCTCTCTCTCTCTCTCTCTCTCTTTCTCTCGTAATTTTTTTTCCCCCCCTCGAGTCCCATTAATGCCACGAGCCGGCGGCGGGCTCGGGCAAGCGAAACGATCGAAAACTCCGCGGCAATTAACGCACCGGCCACTTCAAAGGCACATCCGCTTTGATACGACCCCCGGCCTACCCCCCCTCCCCCCGCACCACCTTCCGCACCCCGTCGTAGACCTGCGTCGCGCCTCGCCGTCGCTCATGCCGCCGAAAATGTGCCGGGCCGGGCTGGGAAATTAGGAGACCCGTAATGCCGTTTGACGCGCGCGCTATTCTATTTTAGCGTTTACGCACGCGACTGCACTTCGCCGCCACGAGCGAAACCGCCCGGCGGTAAACGGAGCGGATAAGCGCTCCTCGGAAATACCTGAGGGCAAGACGAGAAGCGAGAGAGAGAGAGAGAGAGAGAAAGAGAGAGAGAGGGGTGCGCCCCGCGGACTTGCCCGCGTTTTCCGCGCGTCTGTCACTTTTAGGGCCAGTTTCGCAAACTGCTAACCGAAGGTTAATTGACTCCCTGCCTCTTCTTAAATAATGAGATGGAAAAAGATAGGGAGTCGACTGAACTCTGGTTAACAGTCCCTCTACTCTGGCCAGCGGGGCAGTTTCGGCAAAGTGAGGGAGAGAAATATATTCCCCTCTCGCTCCACGTACAGCATGTGCAGGGTTGTGAAGTAACTCGTTACTTGTAACGAAGTTGCAGTTACAGTTACTTTTTTTAGTGACTCTAACTTAACTTCGTTACTTTCTCCCCCATCTGTAACTGTAACCCAACTCAGTTACATTTTTGCGGTAACTAGTAACTAATTGAACAGTAACATTAATAGTTACTTTATATATTTTTAAATTATATATTTTAAACCTCCACAGATCGCATTAGCTCTTGCATTTGCGCATGAACGCTTTTATCGACACTTAATAATTCAAACGCAGATCTGGTATTTTTGGTTTCACTGCAAGAGAGTAACTGCAGAGTAACGATTCGTTACATTTTGAGTAACTGTAACGCCGTTACTTTTTAGAATTGGTAACAACTCGTAACTGTAACTATGTAGTTACAGTTTTTTGCGAAAAAACTGTAACTGTAACTAGACACTTTTATAAAGTGACTTTCCCAACCCTGAGCATATGCGTCATTTAGAGTGAATCTATTTCTTTCTCCCTCGCATCATTTTGCCGAAACTGGCCTGCTGGCCAGACTCTGATTGGAGGGACTCTAGTCAACAGTTAAGCGACGTTTGTGAAACTGGCCCTTAGGGTGGATTCACACCACCCCGGGGCGACGGCCGTTCCGATCGGAAGGCAGAATCGCCATTTTATAATTGCAGGACAGTCTCATAATTTGTCAAGCCACGTTGCTGATGGCCAAAACAGCGTGCACTTAATCCTTTGTGTCCCAGTTTTGATATGAGTTTTTCGCTGTTTTGAACTTTTTGCGATTCACGCAATAGGCTATTTTTAAAGATATGGGATACAGCAATTAATATTATTAATATCCTGACTGAGGTAATATTTTTCGTTTTTTTATTTACTTTTTAAATTATTTTCTACACAATGGACAGCTATCTGTAAATATTTGTGCGTATAATAAAACGTTCTTTTTCTCGTATCGTGAATCTCGGGCCGCAAAGGGTTGAAGCCAGTGACTCATCTACGACGCGCGATAGAGATTCGGATAAGAAACTACACGGCGCGATTCGATCCCGTTGCGATAATTCGATACCGTTGTCAGGCGAGAGTATCCAGAGGATTGTTTGTTACGCGAAAGCACCGTGTCAGAACTCGATCCACGGCTGACGATGGATGTATCGGAATATTTGGAGCGGAATGCGATCGTTTCGTGCAGCGCGAATCGAATAATCATTTATCGCGCGGGGTCGTATCTTGACTTTAACTGCAACCGCCGGACATTTTCTATCGTAATGTTTCCGCGAACGTTTAATCGAATCGCAACCGGATCGCAAATGGGATCCGCGCGCACGATCATCCCCGCTGGTGTAAATCGAGCCTTAATGCGCCCTGCCCCCCCCCCCTGCACTTCGCCCCCTTCGAGGCTCGTTCAGAATGTTTATCATCCGCGTTCTTTACAGTGGTACTAAGTACGGGCTATGGCAATGCCATTCCGTGACTCTTTTAGCCCGTATATACCCTTAAGATGCCATTGCAGACATACCTTGAAAAGCGCTGATGGTAATCGCGCAAAGTCTTTCAGATTGCCGGCATCACTCCCCGGACTTTATCTCCGCGGTGATGCTGACAAAGGAAACCTTTGCAGGAAATCTAAAATACAATCAGATGAGAAGCGTCCAAATCCGACAATGTATTATCGCGTAAGATAATTTTACTTCCAGAAACAATATCAGTGCCTCAGAGATAAACGATGTTGAATCACATTCTCTGTAACAACGAGGTTTTTTATAACTTTTTAATCAGTTCGTCAAGCTTTTCTTGTAAAAAAAAATGTGAATTAACGTTGTTTCCGAGGCACTGATATATGTATATAAATTTCCAGGGTTAGGAAGTAACTTGTAACGAAGTTACCTTTTTTTGGTAACTCTAGCTTGACTTCATTACTTTCTCTCCATCTGCAACTGTAACTTAACTCAGTTACAGTTTTTTTCGATAACTAGTAACTAATTTTATTAGTTACATTAATGGTTACTTTATATATTTTTTAAATCTTCACAGATCGCATTAGGCCTTGCATTGGCGTCTAAACGCCTTTATCTATACGCATTACAATTCAAATGCAGATTTGATATTTTTATTTTCATTGCAAGAAAGCAACCGCAAAGTAACGATTCGTTACTTTTCGAGTAACTATAACTGTAACGCCTCATTTTTCAGAATTGGTAACTTGTAACTGTAACTAGTTACGTTTTTAGCGAAAAAACTGTAACTAGGTACTTTTATAAAGTAACTTTCCCAAACCTGTAAATCTCTGTACAGCTTAGCACATATATAGAAATATCATACTGAAATAACGGATTGCGCTTGCGAAAATAATTGAAATTCAAAAATAAGTATTTGCGAATCGAGGGATCGATTGGCGTCACTCGCCGGACTTTATCTCCGCGGTGATGCATCCAGCAAAAGAATTCTTTCATGGGAAATCTAAGATACAATCAGACGAGAAATCCGGCAATATAATATAATATTATGCAAGGTAATTGTATTTCGGAAACAATATATGTACATATATTATATGTATAAATTTCTTTATAGAGAATGCGATAGGAAATAATGTCACATTGAAATTGCGCGCACGCGAAAGTGGTTAAAATTAAAAAAAATAAGAATATTCTTCAAGTCGCCAGCAGGAATTAACGTCGGTATTTTCGTGACCATGTCTGGCATTTTTAATAATACAGAAAATTTATTGCGAAAAATATTACCTCAGCCAGAGTCTGAATCTGGACTTCCCTAATACACTCTAGGCGGGCGTCTCACCAATTTGACTACTGAGGCATGTCAAGAGACGCCCGCCTAGAGTGTATAGGGTGGTCCAGGCTCAAACCCCGGCCGAGGTAATACTTTTCGCAATAAATTTTCTGTATCGTTAAAAATACCAGGCGTGGTCAAGAAAACACCGAAGTTGTTAGGAAAAAAACATTTGCGAATTGACGAAATCGGTCGGCTTGAATCAATGGGGGAAACCCCGCCGTGGTTTTCACACGTGTCGCGCAGAATGCAAGGCGTTTCAATGGCCCTCTTCTTCCGCAAAGATACACGTGTAGCCTAAATAGCTAAATTAGTCCAGCGCGTCCTGCTTCGCCGCACGTACAAAAATACGTGCTTAATGCACGACTCCGCGGGGTACTCTGGGGTACTTGAAAATTCTTACCGCTCGAGTTGTATAACTCACGTTAGATTGCACAACGTTGTAACGGCCACTTCCTCGGATATTTACTAATGAAGAAACGCCGCGCGAAGAAGCGACGGAAGCGATACATCACCGTTAATAGGCGATACTCAGACAATCGCGAGAGGAGACCGATATAGAGAAACGTTCGCGCTCGCACCCAGAAAAAAAGAGTTTCTTCGGAAACAAATTTGAATTTCGACCGTACTAGACTTTCGTTTAATTTCACGGAAACGACTTCTTTACCTTAACCAAAACTTAATTTCACCGTGACCTGCAACCCTTAAGAGAATTCACGCCCATTTCTTCGAATCGTAGCCAGCGTTTTAGTACAAGTAAATAAAGCTTTAATAGACTCAAAGAAACATGATCTCAACGTATATCACTTGTTTAATCTGACTAAATCTTTTTTTTCTGGGTGCGATTTCGTAACCGGGATTTGTGAATTAGCGCTGACGCGCTCGTAGTAAACGCGTCGGGCGGCAGCGGTGGCGGCGGCGGTTTAAATAAAGCGTAGCCGGCGTTATTCGATTAGGATCAGATCGGGCACCGCCGGGGCCCGTGTCCGCCTTATCCGCGCGCGCGAATCAAGATATCCGCGATGACGAATGGAGCTCGCGACACGTTTACAGCCGTTTAAATTGGTACAACGGCGAAGATCGGCGTATAAAACGCGAGGGTGGACAAGGAGCCTCGTGCCGCGTGTCTCGTTTCGCGCTGCGTCTCAACGTATCCTCGTCTCTGTTTCTTGACGTGGCGCAACTTTCCGACGTTGGAGCCGCGCAGCCCCGTCGTGATATTGTTGAAGAAAACAGACGAGAGTTTTGTCGGACAGGGCAGATTTAGAATTGTAGACATTGTTTTCACTCGCGGCGTCGCACCCGCGGCCGGATCGCGGGAAACGCGTGCGCGCGCTTTAATTCGAATACAATTCAACGAGCGCTGATAAGCGGGGCGAGAAGTAACGGGAGGTACGACTTGTGAGATCCTTAAGACGTCCGTGCGCCGCGGAGGACCGCGGCAGACTCGTTATTGTTTCTCGTTCTATCGTTTGTATGGTAATGCGTGCTCTTCGGAAATTTCGGTACGCCGTCAATGCGGCGGCATAAAAACGAATTATAAATTCAGATAAGAGAAGCGTAACAAGAGCGTGCAGCACCCCCGAGGGCACCGGGGCCCCAATTTCTGGTATAAAACAATTTTTCATAAAATTAATAGTGATCACGTACGGATTGCGTATTTTCATTGTCTAGACATTGAATAAAATAGACGCGCTAATAGTATTTTCCCAAATATAATCTAAATGATTAAATTAATTGATACATGAGATGCTAAATTTATTAAATTTATTATTATTCGCTAAGTGAATGCCATTTCTGTCTTTGAACTTCTTCGGTTTCACCCGAGGGATAAACCGCTGCGGGTGTGGTGTACAGATTTACGACATTACTGGGCATTACTAGGCATTTTTTCGACACCAGTTTGATAATTAGGCCTTGCTGGGCCACAACAAAGTCTCACCATGTGCTACCTGGGATTTTATACGTCACTTGCATCGTTTAAGAAATATATATATATATTTCTTAAATATAAAAAAATAGATACGGGTGAAATCCTGACGCGTTCTCGCGACGCCACCCTAAACCATCCGAGAGCATTCGCTCTCTACGGCTCTGTCTAGGTAGCGAAAACAAGTATAGGAATGAGAGTTCGAAACGGCAGACGGCGACGTGTCTTTCTATCCGCTCTCGCAGCCCGTACGACTCGCGGAGTCGTAAAAAAAGGAGGCAAAGTTTACTCGATACGTCATAAGCGAAAAATATGAGAAAAAGTGCACTCTCCCGCGCGCTCTTTATCTCAAAATACCCCGTGCCCGCGATTTCTCGTAAAGGGAGACCGATAATCTAAACACGGGGCTTCGCGCGCGAGACGAGGCCTCACTCCCGAACACGCGGAACATCCGCGGGACGAGGAGTCGGCTCGGTCGAGTCACCGCGTCCGAGCACGCTCGCCGCGTTCGCGGGCAATGCATCATCGCGAACAAGGGTCGTCCGAAAATATCCGAGGCGATCGCAATCAGCGATTTGAAATCCACGTAATTTCGCCGAGCGCGGTTTTGCCGACGCCGCGTGCGGCGAGTCCCTTCGACGTAAACCGCGAATAAGCGTTCGCGATCGTTCCCGCGCGTCTCCGCGGTGTCGAAATTTAAAATTCCCGGGGTTACGTCTCCCCCGACCCACAGCGACGGAGAACTTTGCAGCGTCGCATACAGAAAAAAAAATTCTAGGGAAACTTGTGGCATGCATATGGTAATATATTTTTGGAAAAATTGCGTCATTATCGCTGAATTTGATAATAATAACGTTTAGTAATAATCATGAACATTTTGAAAGAGTAAATTTTGCATTTGCACGAATTGCACGAATATAGCGTGTCGGTTATATACGGTCACTGGTGTCACTGCCTTTTGCATAAGATAAGTGTATTACACAATAAACAATGTGCAATACATAAACTCGATAAATATTTAAAAAATATTCCGAACGAATATTCCAAAGACATTCTCGACGAATATGTAAAAAAACGTTCTTCTTTGTTATCAATATACGATTTCTAATTGTATATATAGAACATTCGATTGGAATATTCTGAAATAAAAAATATTTGCACTTCAGAAGAATATTCATAAAACTGCGTGTGCATGGGATTAACCGAGCTTGGGTTATTATAACCAAGCCTTTTTTCAATGCACCCCGAGTGCGGTAAACGCAAGAAGGTCGCCATTTGTAATTATAAGCGCGAGCGTGACATCCTGCACTTGCGTTCGCCGACGACGTGTGACGCGGGATTAGCGTTTATCGTGCGCGCAAGACACGCGTGTGCCGTCGCATAGAATCTCTATAATGATCTCTCGTAACTGCGCGCGAGGCAAGTTCATCCCGGTGTATATCCGTAATGATCTGCGACAATCCCGCGTGAACGGAGCTCGATTCTTGAATTCGTTCGCGGGAGAAAGGCGTGCGAAAATTCTGCTCTCGCGGAAAAGTGGAAAGTCGATTGATTAAAGAGCACGCGAGTGGCCAATCAGCTTGCAACTTGTATGTAAAGCCCGTATCAGACTGCGGATTGAAATTGAGATTAGACTTTTGACCAATCGAAGTAAACTTCGCTAAACATGAGATTAGTAAACGTTACTCCGATTGGTCAGATTTCAATCTAATCTTAATCTCAATCCGTAGTCTGATTCGGGCTTAAAAGCAGAATTTTCGCATACGTTGCTTCTTTGAACCGTAGACAGGAGGGACCTACGTTTTCCGGTGACAATAGAGACCGGCGGGAGGGAAAATGTGAGAGGAGAGCGGAGATCGACTCCAGCGCTCATGCTTGTCACTCGCGTGCACGCGCGATCGGCCCGGCGCGGCGCGGCGCGGCGCGGTGCGTCGAGAGGATTCTAGCCCGACAACTTCCTGGTTGCGCGTCGCGACGCCGTGGACGACCGGCAACGGCAATCCGTCATTCCGTCGTCGATTCGTTCGCTGACGGTCGGTCGATCGGTCGGTCGGTCTGGTCGGTCGACGGATGAGCGACGGCGGGCCGAGCGATGATCAGCCGCGGCGGATCGCGGTGGTCGCGGCGCGACCGCGTCGACAGTATCCTCCTCCTCCTCCTCTCGCTCGTCGGCGTGCGGCAACGGTGTCGTCGTCGTCGTCGGCGTCCTGTCCTCGTCCACGCTCCCGTCGATCTCGTCGCACGCGCACGCACATTTCCGGCGGCGACGGCCACTTCCCGCGCCGCACCGCGCAACCACGCGTACACACTCGCTCGGATCCGCGCGAGCAGACTCGCACGCACTGCGCGCACGTATCTCGGCTCGTCGGCTCGTAGCCGGGACACGGCGCGGCACCACGGCATGGCCACGGCACCGCCAGCGGCTTAGGAGACGAGGAGTCGGGCACGCTCCAGGAATAGAAACGCCGAACCGAGCGCGTTGCGGGCGAGCGCGTTGCGCCGCGCCGCGCCGCGCCGCACCGCGCCGGGAACGCGCTCGCCTCGCCGGAGACGCGAGAGACTCCACGCCGCCGCGTCCAACGTCCCTAATTTAGGACCGATTCCTACGGCGTCCATTAGCTCTGATAGGGGTCATTTTTATCTTCCGCTTTTTATCACGTCGAACGGACGATTTTTTTATACGCGGTACTTTCAGGTTGCGAAATTGAGGACGCCGGCGCGCGATTTCGACGATATTGTGTTATTACGTTGAAATACTTTGACGATCGCGGTCTATCCAGAAGTCTGTCCCTTGTACGTCCAATTATTATCCCTCCGAGCTACGCGAAAACAAGATGGAGAACCCAGATAGCCGCGAGAATCCGTCTTTACGATAGGCGCCAATTACGCGCCTGATCGCAATTAAATACATAAACGACGTGTCTGTCATGTCATATCGGGCTGACGCGGCGTTCGCGTAATTTATTTACCGAGCATCCCGCGTGTTTCCCGTGTCCATTACTTGCTGATGCTCGTAGCGTCGAAAAATCGTCGTCACAAAGCGAATTAGATGGAATGAACCGGGCGATCCCCATTTATTTATAAATATTCCGGTAACGTTCGATGCACGGGTGTATTCGCGGGATAATTTCGCTATTTGAGAGTTTCTCATTGTTTAAAAATACATCGCGCGTGTCATGAACCGCCGCGACTTTTACCCTTGTTTATTCGTTAATTATTTAGTCTTTAAAAATATATCATGTGAATACGTAGCGGCCGGAAATAAAAAAATATGTATATGATTGCATCACGTAGTGCATCGACTGGCTGTGGATTTTATTCACTTATTAACACTCGACTGGTTAATGTTCACTGATTTGAACTGAATTTTGCAACCAAAATTCGTCACATTAAAATGCCAATAAAGTACATTTTATCGTATTTATAATTTTAAATTAATAGAAAAAGCAATTTAATTTTCGTAAAAAATATTGAAAGATTTAAGTGTAATTCCCGATGTAATTATTAAATTGTTACATTTATTTTTTACATATTGCATTTTACATGTAACGAGTTATGTATGTTTCTTTTTATAATGCAATCGATCGGTGATCGATCAATTGGTAAATTAAGAAGTTCAGGAAACTGTATTTACCGACGTGGACGTCGAGCAATAGATGTTGAGCAGAGGGCGCCTGTGACACAGCTGTTCTGTTTCTTTAAATAAATCCGTGATTTTACACTAGGATTTTACCATATCCAAGTCACACTATAATATCATAAATCTGCATTTATAATTTTATCATATTTATGTCACAGAATTTAAATCCGCATAATTTAACTTTTACTACATTTAAATCCAAGGTTGGGAAGTAACTCGTTACTTGTAACAAAGTTACAGTTACTTCTTTTTGGTAACTTTAACTTAACTTCGTTACTTTCTCTCTATCTGTAACTGTAACTTAACTCAGTTGCATTAAGAGTTACTTTATGCGTATTTTAAATCTCCACAGATTGCATTAGGCCTTGCATTTGCGCAGAAACGCCTTTATCGACACTTTACAATTCAAATGAAGATATATTTTTATTTTTATTGCAAGAAAGTAACTGCCAAGTAACGATTCGTTATTTTTTTAGTAACTGTAACTGTAATGCATTACTTTTCAGAATTGGTAGCTTGTAACTGCAACTAGTTAGATTTTTAGCTAAAAAACTGTAACTGTAACTAGATACTTTTATAAAGTAACTTTCCCAAACTGTTTAAATCCACATATTAAGTAACTTAACAACAAGTTTATCGACAATTTACACTGAACAATTATTTTAAATTATATATTTATTTTAAAATATAATAATGTAATATGAAGACTGAAAAAGAAGTTTACATCTCAAATCTCTTTTTCGAAGAGAATTCTTTCGCCAACGGTCAAATCACGTTGAACCTACAAGTTCTCGTCCGATCACTTCAGTCAAGCAACGTTGAGCGCGGTTAGTACTTAAATGGGTGACCGTTTGGGAACACCGCGTACTGTTGGCATCTTTTTTATACATTTAATATATTAATATATACATTAATATATTTAATATATTTTTTGTTTTAAATCTATATGTATATATTTCATATTGTTGTTCAAATTCATCTGTTTAACATAAAGTAACTTTCCCAATCCTGACAATAGTAAAAAAATGAATGTTAAACTCTTCAAATATATAAATGCAACTTTTGAAGAAAGAGCAGTTTCATGTAAAGATATGATACTCGGATCGCGATAGTAGCATGCGAGTAATAATTCTTACGTCAGAGACGTTCTACCGTGTGTAAATAATGATGCTTCTTTACAATTAATTATAAGCCTGTGTGAATCATTATACGAGATACGCTGAAATTACGGTAAATCAGGTAATGAGAAGCCGGAATAATTGGATACCTGTGAAAGATAAGTGAAACATCGTTTATAATCATGTTTGCAAGATTTGAGAAATTAATCTTAACCAACGCAATTAAATTATTTATAAATGTAATAAATTGAAAAGTCGATCTAAAATATCGATATAACGAATATTATTCAAGTTTTCTCGATTCAATTAACTTCAAATTTTGTTTTAAAATCTTGTAACAATTCTCTCTAATCGTATAGTTTCAGTCGTGCTGTAACGCATGACTTATTAGAACTGTTTAAACTTTAATTTATTCGTAAACAAACGTAGAAAATGCGTCATCAAATCATGCGAGCGCGATTACGCAATGTCTGTCTCGATCGTGAATAGAAAAGTTAATACTACCCTGATACTAAAATAAATCTCGCGCGTATATCTAACAAAGTACAAAAGCAACTATGTACCGTAATCCAGTTTCGATGTCTTTTAATGATCCTTCATAAGTATTTCCTTCCTATTCGCAAATACATTTACGAATAACATTTACGAATTTTTTACTGAACTTTAGTACTATTATTCTATATGAATTAAAAACTCGATTTAGCGAATATAATATGAACCAGTAAATCAAATCAGGAAGTCATCTATCATTTTTATTTAACTTTTTTCCGTGTTTGCAATTTTTCTTTATTTTTTCTTTATTTTATTGTATTCAAACTTCAATAAAAAAGTTAAATCTCACAAAATGATATTTAATCGGATATTTTTCTCAGTGTAGAAGTTCAAAATAATACGATTTTTTTTACAGCAGTTAATATTTGCTGAAGAAACAAAAATAAGTATATGCAAATGTTAAACAGATGAATTTGAACAATATGAAATATATGTAATTTAAAACCTTAAAAAATATATTAAATGTATTAAACAAATATATATTAAATGTATAAAAAAAAGATGCCAACAGTACGCGGTGTTCCCAAACGGTCACCCATTTAAGTACTAACCACGCTCAACGTTGCTTGACTGAAGTGATCGGACGAGAACTTGTAGGTTCAACGTGATTTGACCGTTGACGAGAGAATCTCTTCGAAAAAGAGATTTGAGATGTAAACTTCTTTTTCAGTGTTCATATATTACATTACATTATATTTTTAAATGAATATATAATTTAAACTTCAACAAAAAAAGTTAAATATCACAAAATGCAATGAAAACAACAAAGCAGTAGTTTCGATATTAGATACATTTGATGTCTCTTACAATTAATTTGAAATTTAACGTTTGATGTATCTCTCCTATTTCATAGTGTGATGCAACGAGCAGACGTAGCATACTGGAAATTCGTTTCCATATTGTGAATCATATCACATCGTTGTTTAATTTCTGTGAAATGAAAAACGATGACTCGCAAAAGTTCATCCTAAATTGCTTCAGCAGTCGGGCATGTTGAACCATCTTACAAATCTTCAACCAAGTGCGATCTGTGTTACGGTGTGGAGGGACCTTTACCGCGAGTCGCGCCAACGAGCGTCGCGTTGAAATCTCCGCATTGTCCCACATACGCCCAAGGCAGAAAAATCACGGACTTCAGCTTAGGTTGTTCAGAATCTTTAATCTTTGCACATCTTCGCTCGCAGTTACAATGAAACTTAAATGCTAGGAATTTTTTATGAACGAATCCACGATTCCGAGTGGAAGTCTTGTTTGACAACAGCGCGTTGTCCGTGGAACACAAAGGGGCAAAAAATCTCGCATAAAATGTGGCGGACGCTCAACGATGAGCAAGTCTGCATTGAAATTAAGATTTTTTTCTGTGTCTCTCTCTCTCTCTCTCTCTCTTAATGGTTTCTATCTTTAGTATCTCGAGAATATTAACACTATTTATCACATCTTACATAAGATAATACAAACTTGCGCGTAATTACGACCGACGGATAAATCCCGATGTGATTATTAAAATAGTAGCTTGAAAAGAAAGCTGTTCTCCCTACGGTTGGTCCCTACTTTTGGTCGTCGCAATCTGCGTGCAGTGACCATTATAACTATTCGCGCTAAGGCCGTATTGCAAATAACGCGGTTTTCTTGCGGTCCAGGATGACGCAATCTGTTGGCAGCGAAAGTATCATGCAAACGCATACGCGTTAGAAACGCGAGGACAATTCGCATTGAAATTATAGAAAGATAAAATTATATACTGGACGGTACCGGAATTCTCCGCTTTAATTTCGACAGCAATGAATGTCGCAATCAATTTTTCTCAAGCAAAAATTACAATGGGTCGTTCTTTGTCTTTTCTTGTACAGAATATTGGTTGTGCCAAACGTGTCAAACGTAAAATTTAGCCGTAGAAAAATCGATACCAAATGATACCAGCGCGAAGAATCATGTTTCTGCCGCTGAAATTGAAACCGAGAGTTCTAGAACACTCTATATAACAGCTAACAGAGATTTATATGTGATCCAAATCACGCACTTTTCTAATGTAGCCTCTTCTCCCTTAATTGACGTGTAGGGAATAGCAATGACGCGTATATCACTCGTAAAGTGCCTGTTTCGTCGAATGGATAAACGTTCGCTGAAAACGTCGCGACAGGTTCGTAACGTGCACGTCACGATAAGTTGCAACTTCATCGGTCATTTTATGCAGACAGGCAACGGAAACCGCTTAATCCGATGTTAACAGTTAGATTACACGCTGCACCTTTTTCCAAGGCCGTCACGACCGACGAACCGAATTCTCGATTATGTGAACGGAATAAAAATCGATACGCTTTGAGCGCTTCGAGCAACCGGCGAACACCTATTGAATATGGTACAACTACTTTTCATCATTTTGTCTCTAATGAAAAAAAAATTTAAGGTCGGAACACCCTTTATATTATACACGCCTATTGTATTATATACATAAATATATAATATAAAGCGTATATAATATAAAGGGTGTTCTGACCTTAAATTTTTTTTTCATTAGAGACAAAATGATGAGACGCAAATGTGAAAAAATTTATTTTATTCTTTAAAGATGTAAAGTTAATTTTTCTTTTTTCAAGATAGCTGAAGTTAAGATATTAATTTTTATAATTTGAGAATAAACCCATTCTCGACAACTCAATAACTTCAGAGTTCTCGTGTTCACATATCAAAAGACAGCTAGAATTTCATTTCGCGAATGCGCATACGTTCGAGAATTACCGTCAGATTACTTTACAAATAATCACTTTAAATAGTTGTGTAAAAAGTAGTTGTACCATATTCAATAGGTGTTCGCCGGTTGCTCAAAGCGCTCAAAGCGTATCGATTTTTATTCCGTTCACATAATCGAGAATTCGGTTCGTCGATCGTGACGGCCTTGGAAAAAGGTGCAGCGTGTAATCTAACTGTTAACATTGGATTAAGCGGTTTCCGTTGCCTGTCTGCATAAAATGACCGATGAAGTTGCAACTTATCGTGACGTTACAAACCTGTCGCGACATTTTCAGCGAACGTTTATCCATTCGACGGAACAGACACTTTACGAGTGATGTACGCGTCATTGCTATTCCCTACACGTCAATTAAGGGAGAAGAGGCCACATTAGAAAAGTGCGTGATTTGGATTACATATAAATCTCTGTTAGCTGTTATATAGCGTGTTCTAGAACTCTCGGTTTCAATTTCAGCGGCAGAAACATACATGATTCTTTGCGCTGGTATCATTTGGTATCGATTTTTCTACGGCTAAATTTTACGTTTGACACGTTTGGCACAACCAATATTCTGTACAAGAAAAGACAAAGAACGACCCTTTGTAATTTTTGCTTGAGAAAAATTGATTGCGACATTCATTGCCGTCGAAATTAAAGCGGAGAATTCCGGTACCGTCCAGTATATAATTTTATCTTTCTATAATTTCGATGCGAATTGTCCTCGCGTTTCAAACGCGTATGCGTTTGCATGTATAGATGTAAAGCTAAATATAAAAAAGCAATAGACCACTCGAAGAGGTATTAGCCTGAAAAGTGATTCTAACGCAATCTTGGTATGGACGCGAGCAAGTAAGATTTAGATCAATTTTTAGCACCCGTCATGTATAATTATAAAAATTAATATCTTAACTTTAGCTATCTTGAAAAAAGAAAAATTAACTTTACATCTTTAAAGAATAAAATAAATTTTTTCACACATTTGCGTCTCATCATTTTGTCTCTAATGAAAAAAAAATTTAAGGTCAGAACACCCTTTATATACGCCTATTGTATTATATACATAAATATATAATATAAAGCGTATATAATATAAATATAAATCTTACTTGCTCGCGTCCATACCAAGATTGCATTAGAATCACTTTTCAGGCTAATACTCCTCTTCGAGGGGTCTATTGCTTTTTTTTATATTTAGCTATTCTAATTTAGCTATTCTAAATATATTTTTCATAAAAATAAATTTAAATTTAGCTATTCTAAATATAAAACTATTTCGTTAAAAATCTCATTCAGTATGAGATTGAGTACAAGATCACTGCATTAATCTTTCCCAAGTAATTTGCGTTTATATATGTTAATTGAATTCCGCCAGATACAGATGTGCATGCAATATAAAAATATCTATTAAAAAACGACCAAAAATGAAATGCACATAATGTGCTTAGAAATAATTATTTGGAAAAGATTAATTACACTTACAAGGCGATTCAGAATATTCTTCTAACTTTTAAACAAATAAATGATAAAAACAATTACGACACATCATAAAGCAACCCAATTATACGATTGATCGGGAACGATATTTTTCTGTATCTGTAGTTTTTAAAAGTTAGAATAATCCTGAGAATAATAGTGAATCGCCGTCTACAAAAAGGATGCGCCGCGAGGTGCGAGTCAGTCCGTATTTAAACTAAAAAATTCTCATACTGTACAGCGCAAGGTACGCGTCCAAAGGTCTCGCAGTTACGCGGTCACGGGCTTCGAGCTGGTATTGCCCATTTTCTTCGTAAACTCCATAAGGAAATCCCTGTAGAGGAGAGAGTCCATGTTGGATGAGAGAATATAAAGTATCCACCAGTCGCCGAGGTCAACTTTTCTGCTGACGCTCTGACAAGTCTCGATGGGCAACAGTCTCGTAGACAGGTGCAGCAGCCTCGACCGTATTATCGGGGCAAAAATGATCAGCGCTCGGTATACCAGCAGACCGATTAACATGGCGCCCAGTATCAAGAACCAGAACCAGATAAAGATGTATGTCTTTTCGTTGACGATGTTCAACGGCAGAATGCAGAGAGAATCGTGTTGCTGTATTGAGCCCGAGGGTCCGTATTTGTGGAATATGCACTTGGTAACGCGGGGAAACACGTAGACCATGGGGTCAATTCGATCTTCTTGTGGTGTGTCCGAGAATTGCAGTACTCGCAGACCGTAGCTGAAGAATTCGCCTTCGAAGAATCGATTCATCAGATAGAGCTGGCCGACTATGTTGACGAGGCACAGAACCTCGCAGGCGAAGTACCGATACACGTACGTGTTGTGATTCTGTAAGCACAATTCGTCGCTGAATTAAAGCAAATTGGACTCAATGAGAACGAATTGGACTTAACGCGGTCATCTCCCTCTCTCATCATTGCCCCTCCCTCGTCTCCCTGGTCGTCCTCCGACATTATGCCTAAGTGACACCGGGACATCACGCGTAATCTATTAAACGCAATGCAGTACAACTTAGCTCCGTCGTAAGAAATTCACATTACACTCTAAGGAGAATTCAAATTAGAATTTACCAAATATTTTACATGCAAAAACCTTGCATTTGACTAGGTGAATAGATAGAATTTATCAAGCGTCTCAAGAAATTAGAATTGTATAATATCTATGGATGATCTGGATTAAAATTTCCCAATTGTTTAATATTTTAAAAATCTAATGAAAATCATATTTATCTCTTTAAATATTAGATCATTACAAACACTGCTTCTTTCAATCATTTTTAAGCTCAACAATTCTCGAGAAGTCTAAATTTAACCTTCGGGTATATTTTGGCAACATTCTAATGCGGGGATATTGTAGCTAACGATAACAATGACACGTGCGACGTTGTTGAAACCCAGTAAGTAGATATCAGTGACCACCAAGGGCGACCAGATACCGGCTAAATAATGGATCAGCTTCTACCTTCTCAAAACTTTTCGCACGTTACCACTTTCCATCTGCCAATCAATTTGCTCGATCAAACTTGTGGAGCCGCTTTTTGTTCGCGTTCTTACCCTGATGTGCATCATCAAGTAATCCATGAGAACACCCTTCTTCTTCTTTAAGTTGTCCTCGCTATCTATGCCACAATTCATTCCCATGACCAGCGCCTGCATCAGACCGCCCTCCCAGAAGCTCCACAGCCATTGCGGTATATAGCACAAGACCGCCTGTTAACAAAGATAATTATATTAATAGATAAACATTACGTGTAATGCCGCTACGCGTTACAAAAGTTACGAATGCAGATTAGGTTTTCATCTTTTTCCAATTCCCGAAACTGGAAAAAGGGTAAAAATGTGGGAGGATATGGAGAACGAAAAATACGGATAGTCTTTAGAAATAAGCAAATCAATAATTCACGAAATTGTCTTTAATAATTAGTCTGGATGGCCAATATATGTATATTGTCGAATATCCTCCCGGAAAGTCACAGTTATTACTTTCTACCGATGGCACGAACAGTGGTCAAAGTTAAACTCACGAAAAGAAAACAAGCTGTTAGTCTTTCGATAGATCTCACATGACTGTTTTTAGCGATGATCGATCCTTTATCAGGAATCAAGTTCAACGATCCCCTGCGCAAACAATCTCGTGCATCTCAGTATCGTATATTTAATAACCCTCCGAGATATCTAATTGCCCACAAAAAGTAACTTAAACCGAGATAAAAGTTAATCTGCATCGGTGCAAAATGGACACGAGTCAATTTTACGACGTCAATTGTGTTATATTTATCGATGAAATTTATCGAAGCGGGGAAAATGGGCTCAAAAGTTCGACATTATCTTCCTTCACAATATTTTCTCGCACGTACATATTGCGAATTTAAAAAATATAGAATTCTCTCTCTACTAAATCGCGTTCGAAAATGGGCTGAGAAATTACAGTGCATTTTTTTTTCAACATTTCCTTCCATCTCACAAATGTAACTGCATGAATCTTAACAGACGGATACCAAAACGACCATTTATGATCTCCTACGCGCGAGTCCGCACGTGGGCCGCGGTCGGCCGCCAGACACAAGGGACGAATCAGCGGGAAGACCGGCGGGCGAGCGTGAGGAAGGGACGACACGCCGAAGGAGACCTCCGAGGGTCCTCCGTTCTTGCCTGGCGCGCGTTCGCTGTGTCGTACGTGTGGCAAGATCGCCGATAAAAGAAAGGCGGAGAGATGGGGTTGTTTTCTGCTTACCTGGAAGAACAACACGAAGCAGACCCACTGATAATACGTGTAGTATTTCCTCGCGTCGACATCCCCGAAGTCGTTGGCCACTCCAGGATGGGCGACCTCCACGCCGACCTGCGGAAACACGAAACTTCAGCGGTGCGACGATAACGATGACACCGCGCGCTATATGCATCTCAATGCGCGATAAAGCCATTTGACCCTTCTTAGATGTCGATAACGAGAAACCTCCCCTCCCGCCGTCCCCCGCGTCGTTTTATTAGAAGTTAACGCTGGCACGTCTTCGCCGTACTCGGCAGCGCGTCTCCTTTGCGTAACAATGCGCGACTGACGAGCATTTTCTGACTGGATACTTTCTTGTGCTTAGCGGATTCTAATCAGGGAGATCAGACGCGTATATTACCACACGGGAAATTTTCTTTTAAAATTCATCCTGAAAATTATGTAACGAGGAAAGAGAATTTTATAAGTTTTTTCAAATTGTACCATATACATTTTACTCGAGGAGTAAACCGCTGACCAAAATCAGGTACACCAATGCCTATCTAATGCCCACTGAGCATTACTCTATCTTATTATCTTATTTCATTTATCTTGTTTTATCTTATTTTTAATGTCCCAAAAATGTTTAGTAATGCCCAGTAATGCCGCAAATCTGTACACCATAATGCCCTCAACAGTTTACCCCTCGACATTACTGGGCATTTTTGGGGCATTAATTTGAGTCGAGGCGGAAACCGCTAACCAAAATCTTGTACACCATGCCCAGTGGGCATTACTTTATCTTATTTTATTTATCTTGTTTATCTTATTTTTGATGCCCAAAAAATATCTAGTAATGGCTGCAAATTTGTACACCACAGTGCCCCCAGCGGTTTACCCCTCGACATTACTGAACATTACTGGGGCCTTTTTGGGGCATTAGTTTGAGTATTAGGCCTTGCTGGGGCATTATAAAGATATAAGATAAAACAAGATAAATAAGATAAAATAAGATAATAAGATAAAATAATGCCCGCGCCATATTGGATACAAGATTTTGGTCAGCGGTTTTCCCCTCGATTTTACTAGTAAAATGTATAATAAATATAATTACTAGTGAAATGTATGGCAAAATTTTATGAAGTTCTTTAAAATGTTGTCTCACGACCATATGATTTTCAAAGTAAATTTTAAAAGAAACTTCTCTCCGTGTACGCGTTCGCTTGCGAAAGGCCCAATTATATCGGGGTAATAGCAGTAGCACAATTCATATTTATTTTTTTCAAATTATTTCATTTATTTAATCTTCCTAATTAGGATATCGCAGGAACGATACTTTAACGGGGTCGTTGATAACACGTCATTGAACGAGAAAATGCACAAGAATGGGAATAATTGTTTCTCGTTTGCTAACTTGCTCTACCACAATTTTGAAAAATGTGCAGCTACAGTTGTAAAAAGACGGACTATTCTAGTACATTTCGACACATAACTACGACTATATGTAACGTGTTGGAGAAGTTTTATTGCAGTCAAAATAAAATGTAGCTCTCAGCTTTTCAAAGAAATTTCTTGTGTCGATTGGTCTTAAAAAATTATTAGCCTATTACGTGAAAATTACGACTTAATATCTGTGAAATAATGATACTTTTTTTTTAGTTATGTTACTCAGATTTATGACATTTTTATCAACGCAGTTTAACTTTAATCTCGGTTCAACTTACTTTATATCTTTTTCCAGTTTTACGAATTAGAAAAAGATAAAAAGTAATTTAAACCCAGGTTAAAGTTAATCTGCACTGGTAGAAACGGGCATTAACGATCTTTCAGATCGCTAATCTGACGTCAAGTTGGCAAATTCATTTATCAACTTTGACATGAATCATGGGAAACAATTATTCTCGTTCTTGGGTAAAAAAAATTGTTTCTTGTCGATAAATCAGTATAATCGATACCATCACACTTAGGCCCGGTTTCACCATACGTCGTTTAACTTTGATCTAAGTTTAATTCACGTTTGTCTCTTTCTAAAGTAACAGTTCGAAAGAGACAGAGGCTGAATTAAGCTAAGCTTAAAGTTAAGCGATGTTGATGAAACCAGACTTTATACACACATGAGCACAATCTCTTATCTTAAAAATATCACCGACTCAAGGCTAACTAAGGGAAGGGATGAATAAATTTGTTAAAGATAGCATTTATATATCGCAACGCAGCGGATTGAAAAAAAAGGCTTCCTCTCGCGAAGGTGACCGAGAAAAATTTACACGGCAATCAACATGGTGATTTTCATCGTCGTTTTTTCCACGTTCGCGTAAAGGCGACTTACCAATTCACACGTCTATAAATGACGTTGACGGCCGAATTTCAAACAACTTGCAGAAGCCTTGTATGTACAAGTTACAGTCGAGCATACTTACGTTGCGTTCACGTTAAATGCTCTTTTCGTTTCCTGTGATTCTCTAATGTTCGCGTGTACAAATTTCAGTAACAATGCAACACACGGGGCTACTTCCTTCGATTCGATTTCCTTGTACCATTTTGTTACATCGCGGCATGTAAGAAACTCAATTGTTCCGCGTATTTCAATCCAATTCGTGGCCGATTGCCTACAATTTCAAACATCTCGTTCCAATCTGTGTTGGATTAATTATCCCCGCCTCATTAATCATGTAAATGGCAAATTCCCTCTGCTTATCCTCGCGCGTCTGATGATGTTCAAACACTTCGGAGCGAAAATGTCGATCTCGTCAAAGTTTCCGCCGACAAATTCTACGAATACAATCCGTAGCAGAGTCTGCGCCTCAATCGCGGAATTCGAACGATTAAAATACCAAATTATCGATAACGATAAAGGGGCTGTTTACGATGTACAGATCGCGAGTGCCGTGATCTGCAAGATTCGCGCGTGAAAGACGCGTGTGACGAAGCCATATATCGAGTTTATCGCGTATGGAAATCGAATGCCGATCGTATTGTACCCGCTGCCGACCTATTTGATCTCGAAGTCTGTAAACGTGACAAAATCTCTCAACCGCGAAGCGATATCGCGTATCGAAGGCGATATTATGCTACAGAATGATGTAACGAGATGAGAAAATCGCAATACATCCGAGTCCGGAGTAGCCAAATAATAAACTGTCGAACGAGTGTAAAGTGGTTTCATTGTCAGATGCACGGCAGATGCATGGCCGAGGGTTAAACCGCCAACCAAAATCATGTACACCAATGCCTACTAAGAGCCACTGCTAACCGAAAGTTAATTAATTCTGTCTCTTTTTAAATAACTGAATAGAAAAGCTCACAAATAGATTTAATATCGCCAGGAATATAAAACAAATGATAAGTAGTTTTTTAAAACCGACCTACACTGGCCAATGTTTTTATTTAAAAAACAAACGACGTTTCGGTCCCGGATTTGGACTTTTCAAGTAATCTGCAAACGTATAATACATAACTTGGCACTAAGCCTTAAGGCACGGGTTTTCATTGTCTGGTTAACTGTTAATCAGCGGTTAATCGACTCTCCATCTTTTCTTATATTATTATCTAATTGTAAGAAGAAACGGACAATCTCCTAAACTGGTTAATATTTAACCATCAAATGGAAAACCGGGCCTAAGGCATTGAAATTCGATAGTAATGCCCAGTGGGCATTACTTTATCCTATTATCTTATTTTATCTTTCTTATCTTTCTAGATTCTTTATAAAAGTCATGTATGTACACCAATGCCTACTAATGCATTGAAATTCGACAATTACTATCTTGTTTTATCTTTGTAGATACTTTATAACGCCCCAGCAAATAACACCCGCTAATGCCCCAAAAATGCCTAGTAATGCCGCAAATCTGTACACCACAATGCCCTAAGCGGTTTACCCCTCGGCTACGGCTTTCTAGAAAAGAAACCACCGCAGAGATTAGCTATGCCCGCGTTTGACGGCTCTCGGCCCGATAAGTTGCGCGTCAGTCGGTAATACAATCTGTATTCGATTTCCGTATGTGATAACTTTGCGATATACAGTCTCGTACGTATATGTAACTTTTGTTCGACGCGCGAATGTCGACGAATATCGAATACCCAGTGAGAAATGATTCGTCGATCGATATCGAAACGATGTCGAATCGACGTCAATTTGACGGTATTGATGTCGATTCGACATCGTTTCGACATTGATCGACGAATCATTTCTCACTGGGTAGCGGCGACATTTACAGAAGCTGCCGATTAAACAGTGGACAAAGTCCAAGTACTTCAAAATAGAAGAAGAAAAAAGGTTAACGAAGTAAAAACGCTTTCGTGGAACGGACGAGAATTAGATACTCGTAAGAGAATGGCGTGCACCGAGGATGCACTTTCTAAGTAATTTAAAGTGATTGTCATCGACTGGCGGTTATGTAACCAAAGATTGGCTCGTTAATCACTTCTCTTGAAACATCTTCCACAGATACTCGCGGAGTAAATCAACCGTGCTCGCGCAAACGTTATACGGTCGACAAATGTTGGCCAGTCTCTACTAATGCAGATTTAGATCCCGGTTTAAATTACTTTTTATCTTTCTTCAATTTGAAAAACTCGAAAAGGAGATAGAGCAGGAGAGTTACGAGATTCAAATTAAACTGCATTGGTAGAACCGAGCAAGAGGTAGCGAGTGGTCGTGAAAACCTTTTCCTCCGCGAAATTTTTAAGAAAATTTATTCGCAAATGGAGAAATGGCGTGCGACGAGAGCTTCGTCTCAAGTAAACGATACACAACGCGTTACTGTAACACGACAGACAATACTAGCGATCGCATTGCGCTTACTCCATTAATTTTAAGTAACAAAATAGCCACGGTAAAAAAAAATGGCTTTACCAGCAAATTGGCGGCAGATCCGAGCATGAGAAATTGCAGTGGACGTTAAACCGCGATCATCATTTGATTTCCGCGGCTAATCCACCGTCATATTTGACCGTCAAACTTCACTTCCGCCGACAGCGCGCTGCAAATTTCTGGGACTCAATCGTGAATCTTTTTCTTTAGCGCGAACTCGTGAGAAGTGAAAAAACTTTATCGATAATTATTAAACTCGTCAACAAAGTTTTTTTCACTTTTCACGAGTTCACGCCGGAGAGAGAGAGAGAGAGAGGAGAGAG